>NC_072795.1:93327500-93570000 GCF_028583425.1 Eublepharis macularius
AAAGCACAGGGAAACAGAACAGCAACAGGCAACAGCGTGAAAAAAAAACAGTGAACATGAAGCAAGATTGTTTTTAATGTTGCTGCACTGAACTGGTTGGAGCACTGTCCTATTTGGGAGTGCTCCATTGCCAACACTCACCTTCCATGGGTCGATTGTTGCATGCGTTATTGTGCTTGAGGAAAAGCTCAGTGGATCAATGGTGTAGACTAGGAGGGGGATTAATGGTTGGTGAGTTTTTTGGTTAAGTATGAAAACAGCTACCCTAAAGCCTCATTTCCTCACTTTCCTTGAAAAGAACAGTGTGCATTTGCACAAGTGCCGTCAATGTGCATGCGATAGGCCAAAACTCTTGCAAATAAATCCCCCCCCCCCAAAAACGGATCAGTTACAAGCTAGTACCAGCCCACCTGGAACAAACTAGTAATAGAACAGAAGTATTCCGGAACCACTGCAACTGAAAATGAAATGGAAATGTTCTTGGTGCACACCCCTACAGGTCACTCAGTGGAGCTGTATTATAGATGAACTCTCAGAAACATGAACCCTCAGAGGCCCATTTGTTTTATTCATTTAGAGAGAGATAACAAATGTTTGCTTATTTCTGTGGAGGCTGTTAGTTCCAGAAGGCCAGAGGGCTACCTTTATCTCTTCCGTCTATCCCTTCTTCTTCTTCTTCTCCCTCACCCACAGTGACAGTGCTGCAAGCAGTGGCAATGGCTGCTGCTATAGTGGCAACATAATAGAGAGGCTGCTTCAACTACTGCCATGCAGCCTCTTGGCAGCAGATAGACTGAAGTACAAATATCTAGCTAGCTCACTGGTCAGTGGGTGGCTGGGAAAAGAATCTCCTTTTTCTGGCACTTCAGTGCTTTAAGAGATCTCACTGAAGACATTTCCAAGAATGTATTGAGGTACAGAATCCCAGACACTGCCCGGGTCCCTGCTCGTCACCCCCACCCCTTACCTCTTTGCTATGCTGCTGAGTATTAGAACATCACAACAATATTTGAAGGGATTGTTTTGGTCTGTGGCTCAGTGACAGAGCATCTGCTTGTCGTGCAGAAGGTCCCAGGTTCAATTCCCGGTATCTCTACTTAAAAGGACCAGATAATAGATGTGAAAGACCACTGCCTGAGACCCTAGACAGCTGCTGCCAACCTGAGTAGACAATACTGAATTTGATGGACTAAGCTTCATGTGTGTTCTGGGCAGACACTCTAGGGAGCTCAAGAAGTATAAAAAAGATAGTGCTGGTTCAATCCTGTGTATATATCACATTTACTCAATTACTGGAAGCTGAACTTGTGGAGTGAACCTAGTAAAAAGTATTTTCCCCAGCAGCCTCTCCAAATAAAGATGAAGGACAATCAAGCTTAAGTTTAATTGGTTTATTTCAATAGCTGATCTACATAATAAGCTATTAGCATACTGAAAGATACCATCATTTGGGTTACTCCACCATGTTCCCAGCCTCAGTCAGCAATTTATCCATTGCTGCATGTGTGCTATGCTGAGAAGTGTCAAGCCTCATCTCCCTCCCCCAGCATGGTGCACAGACAAACAAGGATCTGGTTGATGCTGCTCAGTATGGATGTTGCCTTCCAGCCCACCCTGATGTATAATGAATGACGGCGGGTTGTTGCAGAAACAGACCTTCAATGTATGATGCCTCAGGGTGCTTGCCATTTCACTCTACCTCTCATGAGCAACCAACCATACTCTCTCCCATCTAGTGATGGCCTAACTAGTTCAAGGACCAAGCCTATTTATCTCCAGACCTCTTGAGACAATATGAAACAGGCAAGAAACCAAATACACAATCTCCTAAAAAGCCAGTCATAGGAAATCTAAAAATTCTGGCTTTGCTCCCAAACAACCAGCTACCCCCATGCTGCTGCTAAGAGGGTGTTTGGATCAGTAGCACATGGCAAATGTCTGTATGGGGACAGCAGGAAGTGCTTTTTATAGCTCCCCCACAGCCTTCCCGTATACACAGAACAATTACATGTGTCTTATTTGGACTTTGAAGGGGCTAGGGCAAGAGCATCTCTGGTACGGCTGCCAGCCTCCAGGTGGTGGCTGGAGATCTTCTGGAATTACAACTGATCTCCAGATTACATTGATCAGTTCCCTTGGAGAAAATGGCTGTCTTGGAAGGTGAACTCTATAGCATTATAGCCAGCTGAAGTCCCTCTCCCTCCCAAATCCCACCCTCTCCAGGCTCCACCCCCCAAATCTCCAGGAATTTCCCAATCAGGAACTGGCAACCCTAATCTCTGGCCTCAGTGACCATGAATGAATTTGTGTCTGCAACACACAAATTTGCACAATCGCTTGATACTGAACTAATCAAATGGTGAAAAGCATGCATAAATGAACCAGCTTGTGGTATTTAGAATGCAGTAGGCTTTTATCTTCTACTTACTCTTTAGTTAGGATCTGCCTTTGGTCCAGATTTTTCTGAATCCCAAACACAGCTACTTATCCAGTTACTCAGCTTCCACTGTGACCGTATTTACATTTGTTAAATAAGGCCTTGTGAGCCTTATTTTTGTTCTATCACAGACCAGTTTTGTGGCATGTAGAACTATTCTTCATTTCATTCTCTTCCTTTCCTTGTTCACTCCCTCCTTCCAAGCATATTAATTTATTCTACACAACTTGGCTGCCCTAAAGGACATGGGGGGAGGGGAGCATTAAAATAACTTAAAATTGGTACAGTGGAGGTTAATGTTTTTTGAAGGGCTTAGCGGAGTTCTTTACATTTAAGAAAATTATTCCCTTACCCCCATTTCCTGTTCTAAATGGACAGAATTGTCTGGCCTCTGGAGTTAGAGAAAAAGGTACAGAGAACATTCTGATGAGGTAAAAGGAGGGGTAATTTAATTGTCTAACTCCTTCTGTGCTAGAGAATATCAGACAGATGGGGAGGATAAAACAAGGAGCTCAATAATTAATTTTCATGTTCCTCACTAGTGGGACCTCTTTAATCCCTGTTCCTATGATTATAGAGAAAGGTTGGATTCTGAAGTTTCACTCATTAGCTACGTGTTGTATGAAAATACCTGTATTTTCAAAAGGAATAGTGACAAGAATGAAAAATTTCAGCTATTAAAAATATCCTGGTGTCAGGGACTTTTGCAAAAGAACAAAAACTCTCTGATTCCCTCAGATAAATAATGAAACAGATGGTTGTTGAGGGGTTAAAGGTCAAACCTTCCCTGTTGACTATAACACAAGGTTGACTTAAAAGATTTTCAGAAGTTATTCAAGATGCAATATATTAGGCTGTGCCTCCTGCTTTTTAATGAAATGAATTGGGCTTCCTTAAAAAAACATTTCAGGTACGCTGCATTGAATTGGCTGCTCATTTTCAGAGGCAGATATTGTATTTTCTTTCTTTCTTTCTTTTTTTCTTTCTTTCTTTCTTGCATCCCTTAACTATGCTTTGCGAATTATATATAATATAGAATCTTGCTGAATAATTAAATTATCTTGTCCAGGGATATGGGTTATCCAAGGGGCTAAATTTTAATATTTAATTGATTTACTGAATTAACTGTTGACTTTCTGCCTAAATTAGTGAGTGATGAAGCTCTTCCTGGGAGCCTCACATCTTGAAAATACTATCAATAATGAAACATGGAAAAGAAAGGAAAACAAACACTTCTTTTAAAGAGGTTAAGCTTTTCAATCCATTATTAAGGGCAGACAGAGACTTTTTGTTGTTGTTAAAAGCTCAATTAACTGTACAGGCAGTTATTCACAACCACATAATTCAACGTCATTTTAGCCCAGATTGTGTTAATCACTCAGGCAAAAATATTTAAAATTAATTATTTTGCAAACTAATTTAAGATGAATAAAATAGAATAGCAATGTAAGAAATTACCACTGAAGAATAATTTTTAAAATTCTTTAATGCTCCCCACCCCCACCCCCATCAAAGGAACATGGTAGAAGTTCCTCAGTTTTTTTCAAAGACTGTCTGGCTACAGATCTAAATTGAGACTCTTCTGTTTAATTTTAAGGTAGGTAATATTTTACTCTAACCGTAGGAAATCAGCTACAGAATCTGAAGTAGATAAATTGAAACTTGTCATCCTAGCTGAAGTCTCTGGAAAAAGAGAAGAGTCCTAGTTCTGTATTAGTGGCAAAACCAATATGATCTGCAATGTCAGATTACAACTGCTCAGCATTAAGGTCAGACCCTAACAGTCTGTATACTGCCTAATTGTCTATAGGATAGTGACAATTGTCAAAAGGCACAAGATGTTGGGAACTTCTTTTGCAAAAATGCTATTGAATGGAGCTAGAGCAGAAAAGGGATTAGAGCCAAAGTTTTGAACTATAGGCATCTGGCTTCCAGATGAGTGTTTGCTACAATTAAAAATAGTAAGTACAATAGTAGGTTGTTATAGTGTATCTTCTCCTGTGGACTTTCTATAAGTTAAGCAAACCACTTAGGCATGTCAGCCTGCCCCCAAGAGAATCTGGCACTGTTTGTGCCACTTTTAGCAAGTAACAGTAAGTTAAAGAGGAAAATTTGCTCCCAGACTCCTTACAAGCCAAAATCCCAAGATTATGTAAAACCTGCAAAAGATTTAGGCCAGAAAGCAAAGTTCCATGTGCCAAGCTCACTTCTAAATACTCTCCTTACAATAGTCTCCCACACCATCAAAAAGTTGCTGGGATGGCTTCATAACCATTGTCTAGGACACCTCTAAGGGACTGTGACTGATGGGAAAAAAGTGAAAAGGCCCTTGGGTACACCCGACTGCATACTGAAGATTATTAACAGATCCCTGAAAAAACATTTGAGGTGCTCAGATCTTTCTTTTTTTTCTATCTCAAAATCCATGTTAACATATTTTAGTTACACTTGTTGATACTGACCACTGTCTATTTACTTGTCAGAGTCTTGGCATTCCCTGCCATACTTCAGGGGCTTGACAACCCCCTAACCTGTTTGGTAAGAGCCTGGGCCAAGAACTGGATTCTAATGGACATTGTGCATTGTGCAGCTTTGTCTGTCTCCTCTGCCTCTGGCCTGTGAAAGCATTCAGAGGAGGAGGGAAGGGGCTCCTTCCTGAGCTTATCTGCCTGCCTCCAACTTATCTGCCTGCCTCCAGCTTTCAGCCTGAGAGGAAGAACCATTGTCATGAGTACATACCCTTGGAACTTCTGAACTTTCTAAAATATCCTCTCTGCTTTCATTCATAGTCACTTTGCTTTTTGCCTTACATATATACTGTAGCTATTGGGGGATGGGAAGTGGGAACCTAGGCGAGGCTGGCAGCTAGGGGGGTGGGGGGGAATTGGGCTGTATTTAGAATTCAATATAGGCTTGGGGCTTGGCGAAGAATTTCATTCCTGGCAATGAAACTGTAATGGACTGCTGAACTAGTAGATTATCAATAAAGCTTTAACTCATGCAGTTCTGGACTTATGTAGTGAAGTCATTGAAATCTACCTGGCAGAACCTTACATTATTCTTGTACATATATTGTATCTGCTGATGCACGGCAGACTCCCCAGTACTTCCTTCTATTGTCCTTGCATTATACTTTTATATGAAATAAACACAAAAGAAACAACTACTTGGAATCTGTGTCACTGATGGAATCAGAACCGAGATATAGAAAGCAGAAGAAACCACTGTGGAAGTATAGTGGTGTTCTCTTCACATAAGCTCCATTTACCTAATAGCCAATGATGATGGATATATCCCCCATAAATATGTTCAACATTTTAAAGTCTAAGCTAGTGGCCATCTCCTCATGAGTTCCACAAGTTAGCTATGTCAGTTTGCTACCACTTACATGCAGTGGCATTTACTTTAGTCTTGAATTTAACGCTCAGTTACATAGAATGATCTAAAATTCTCTTTCTACAGGAGAAGGGGAAAGTGTACTGCTTACTTACTTACTTACTTACTTACTTACTCACTCCACCTCTGTCACCAGTGGGGAGCCAAAGTGGTTTATATCCTCCTCCTCTCCTCCATTTTGTCCTCACAGCAACCCTGCTGGGTAGATAAGACTGTGTGACTGGCCCAAGGTCACCCAGCATGTTTCCGTGGGAGAGCAGAGACTCAAACCAGGGTCTCCTAGATCCTCTTTTGACAACTATTACACCTCACTGGCTCTCAAGAGCCATAATTTTGCATATTTTTGTAGAATCCTTCAGTTGCCTTCAGGTGCTTTATAGCCTTGCCTCAGAGGACCCCAATGCTGTGACCATTATAATTGTTTTTTTTTCTGCACTTCCCCCCAACTCTTCAATATCCTTCTTTAGACACAGCAACCAGAACTGTACATAGTGTTCCAAATAGGATTTTGTAAAGGCATTACTATATTGGTAGCTTTATTCTCAAGTCTTCTCTCTGCTCACATTGTCCAATATTCATACAATTAAAATAGTTTTAAAAATCAGTAAATTACCATGGGAAAACTGAACAGGAATAGGAAAACTGGCTTCTTGCTCTCCTGTTCTCCTGCTGGTTGTTGTTAGGGTTAACCTAACTCCCGTAAAATGTGGGACATGTTAGATCTGATGTGCTGAATCCTAATTTAGGCCCGTGATGAGGTCCATAGGCACCAGCAAAACTGAATTGGACCTTTCCTTGCCCTTGTGGACACATTTGAGAAGAATCAAAGAAGACCTGATCTATATTATTCATAACAACAACAAAAAAAAGCTGTGCCCTTGGCAAATAGGTTGGTTTCTTCAGTGCATGTTTTTTAATGAGAGCTGTCATGTTCCACTTCATCTAATGCCTCAAAATATCTGCTGATTATTTTTCTATTGCCTGTGTTGGAATCCAAAGATGTATGTCTATGGCAATGACATCCTCAGTGAAACCTTATACAGGGGAATAGCTCCAATTAAACTTTTTTTTTTTTACCTGGGGTTAATGAATTAGTCAATTCATGGATTAATACTTACAGCTCTGGCAGAGTCAAATGGCATTGGGTTTGATTTAGGCTCAGTGGAGCCTCTCTATTATCATCACAGAGAGAAAAACATTCTGTGAACCTACAAACACCACATATTTATGAGAACCAGAAGAAACAACAAGGTCAGACTACAGGATTATACATGAGCCTAGAGAAAATATTGTAAGAACCAACAATTTCTTTTTATCCAAATGTTTTGGATATACTCTGCGTGACTTTTGACTTAATGAAGGCCTTCTAAATTTCCTTCTTATAAATATATATGTAAATGAGGATACACATATAGTTCATACATACTCAGCTCAAGAAAAAAAATAACCTCGCTGCATTTATATATATATTTTTACAGCAGTTATTACAAAATTTTAATGCATACATCAGCATTAGCCACATGCATACACACAGGTATGCCAGTTTAAAAAATTAACTTGTTTTGAAATTGGCAAAGAAGACTTAATTTATTTGCAGACTACAGCTACTTAAAATTGGTCAAACCCCAGTCAACCATCTATTCTGCTCTGTGTATTTGGAGATAAGTATTCTAATGATTTTACAAAGACTAGTGACAATTATATAAGTTCACCTCCTTTTTTTTCCAGAATAGAAAATGACCTGTTAAAACGGCCCTGAGAGAATATGAATTAGCCCAGGTCAATAGGAGGTCAAACAGACAGGGTGCTAAAATCCCTTTACTACTTTGTAGTATCTTATGCTAATTCATTTTCCTTTTCTGTGATAAACAAAGCCAGTTGAAAGTAGATAGCATCACACAGTGATGAGTCCCAAAGCTACAATTTAATACAGATCTAGTAATTCCATTGTACAACATATCCAGTTCATTTAGAAGTGATGAATACTAAAGAAGAAGGTGGTGGTGGTGGAGGAGGAGGTCTAGAATTGAAATGTCTTTTCTCATTCAGAAGACAGTCTAAGAGCCAGGCTAGATGTAATGGCATCCACCATCATTTTAAACCTAATGAGGTGATTTAAAAAATGCTCTAAGGGCTCTGGGAGAGTCAGTTTGGTGTAGTGGTTAAGAGCAGCAGGACTCTAATCTGGAGAACCGGGTTTGATTCCCCACTCCTCCATTTGAAGTCACCTGGGTGACCTTGGGTCAGTCACAGCTCTCTTGGAGCTCTCTCACAGAGTGATTGTTTGTTGGGAGGATAATAATACACTTTGTAAACTGCTTGGAGTGTGGCATTAAGTTACCCTGAGGGGCAGTATATAAATCAAATGTTGTTGTTGTTGTGGGCCCACTGTGCAGTGGGATGAGGCAGCCCTTGCCACCCCCCCCCCCCACACACATCTTTTTAAGTTCTGAAACAAGCCATCACCATTTTGGCATTTGAAAAGGGGCCCGGGGTGGGGTGGGGGCAAGAACATTAGGCTTTAAAATGGTGGCAGGATCCACAGGCTGGATCTGTGGATGCCATTACATCTAGTTTGGCCCTTAGAACTAAAGAAACGTGGAGTTCCCTTTGATGCATAAACCTAAATGATACAATACCCATCGCTTTCTAAAATACAAACCCCAGTCAATCAACACAGCATTGGTAATATTGTAACTAACTATCTTAGGGACACTAACACTGAACTAATCCATTTCAATATTTAAGTGTTTTGTTTCACTTTTTTTTTGTTTTACTTGTACTCAAACACATGTGGTTGGAGTCTACAAGATACAGAGACTGCTCAACCTGAGCACTGTGATCCCAGGATCAGAGACTAACTAAGCCACCCTGAATTCTGCAAAGGAAAAAAAGTGGGAGATATTTAAAATGATATTATTTCCCCAAACAAATAACTGCCCATTCATTATACTGCACTGAAAATGATAAAAAGTTAAGCACACTCACAAAGCTAATTTTCGGGCAACTTTATGGGAAATTCATAACAAACACGCCCATTTGATCTCAATTAAATGCAGGATCGTGGTCTTCTAGGTATATTGTGGAATGAGTTTCACCTGCAGGCTAATCTCTCTCTGTCAATTGACTTATTTTTTTAAAATTCCACCAAGCCTTTTGAATGGCACTGGAGAGAGATTTAAGTCCCTCTTCCCGTGTACTGCAATCCTGAGCAGATCTGTGAAAAGTTCTAACCACAACTCCAGGTACTTCTTTGATCTACAAGACCCACATGAAGGACACAAGGAATATGTAAGACATGAAGGGTCTCTCTAGATGTGCAAGTTTTTAAAGAGCTGGAACTGGGTTCCCCAGACCCAACTCAGGTTCCTGCAGCCAAGCAGCAGCTGTGGGAAATGGCAGTTTAAAAATAAAGGAGAGCCCAAACAGCCTTAAAACACCACTGTGGGGGCAGGAAGGGCTCCTACCTCCCCCCCATGCTGTTTTCCATAGTGAGCGGGGAGTTGCCTCTGTTTTTGCTGCTCCATATGGAGTATTCTGTGCATGTGGGGCAGTAAAAACAGGGAAATACCCTCGCCCTGTGCTATTTCAACAAGCAGAAACAGCTTGCGAGGGGAGAATGGAGCCTTTTCTTCCCCTGTGGTGGCATACCAAGGCCATTTAGGCTCTCTTTTATTTTTTAACAGCCATTCCCCACAGCTGCTGTGTGGCTGCAGGAAAACCGAGTTGGATCTGAGGAGCCTGAACCCAACTCTTTAAAAACCTGCAAGTCTAGAGAGACTTTAAATCCCATGGTGATACTCTTCATGTAAGTGCAGCAACTTTATAATATTACTGTTTAAGTACATGCAGATCTCAGCATTCCAGTATTTATGTAAAAGAGAAAGCCAGAGCATACGCATATAATGAACCCACTCTAGATTATGCCCTAACACTCCATCCCAACTGGAAGCCTTAATTATGTGGAAGAAGGCTTCTCTGTATGTGTCTCTTTGGGCAGAGAACCACAAGTACAAAATGGTGCATAGTTCCCAAATCTGATATACCATAGCTGGTGCCCACACAAACACATCCACACTGTCACACAATCATTTTTGGGGGGAGACCCTGTTGATCCAAGGGTTAGCTGTTTGACATAGTGAGGACAAAAGGGCAGACTTTATCCAGGTTCTCACCATCACCCCTTCCATGCAGCAATAGAAGATTTCTGCTTTCTAAAAGAAGCCTGTGTCTATGGGGTGCCATAGGTTTGGGAATTGGACATGCAGAACAAATCTACATACACAATTCCCTTTGCAGAGACTTCTATTGCAATATGGATCCAGATTGCATAGGTCATTTTTTTCAGACTGAGATCTTCAGTCACCACAGACAAGTACATTTTGAATACAGATATGCATAACTATATGTGTGAGTATGGTGATAATGAAAGGTTTCTCCATCCATACAAATGCTTAGGTAGAGAAAAGTCTTTGGAATGTCTCAGTAAGCTGTGAGATAGGGCAATTTTAATTTAAGGGCTACTAACTGTACTGGTGGATGATATGGGGAAGATATTCTTCTTTCAACATCTCCTTCATCTCCTCGGATTGAAATTCTTTATGAAGTCTATTTCTGAAATTTGCATTTAGCACTAAACTCTCACTGAGACCTCTCCCATCATGAATGACTACTGTTCTATATTCTTTAGATCTTGCTTCTGCTGCAGCGGCTCTTTTAGGGGTTTAATAATTTGCTAGGTGCCAGAGAAAGTAAAGTTTTTCAATGCAGCTGCCACACAGTTTGAATTATGGAATGTAAAATACATTCTCAATGAAAGTTAAAATTAAAACCAAACTCATTTTATCGTTCTTGGAAGGGGGAGAAGGGGGGGCATTAAGTAATACTTGTAAAAAAAACTTCAGCTTGCAGCATAGTAAAAATAAAGTTGCTATATGAGCTACATCCCAAATTAAAGCTGCCGTAGTTCTCCCTTCACTGACAGCATATAATGAAGCCTTGTAAAAAATTAGACCGTAATGCATGTTGCATCAATACTGCAAATGTGTTATTAACAGGCCTATATATAGGAGATCCACAAGGACTTATGAGGGCATCTTATTTTCCCTCCCCTACTATTTCTCTGTCCTGAAAGCCCTCACTGCCTCTCCCCTTTTCCTGCATCCTTCTCTCTTTTATACTCACCAGCCAACCTATCTTTATCTGTCCCCAGTCTTCAACTTTCTCTCCTTCTCTCCTCTTGACAGCCTCTACCCAGGAAAATCATCAGCAAGTTGAGCTGTGCCAGGCTCATTTATACAGCGTAGAACTCACAAGGATTTGCAGGATGCAACTCACTATTCCCTATATACCCCTCCCAGTGCTATTTCCTCTTTCCCTCCCCCTGGCAATGTGCATAACAACTCTAAAACAGCTCTGGAAATACCCCTGCCCCCTCCCCTGCCTTTTAGTGACTGAACCAAGGCTTGAAGACTGGCAGTACTTGCCTGGTTTCTTAGCAATCTCCACCTTATCCACTGAAAGGCCATTCATTTCTTAAACGTACACTCTGGTCTTTTTACACAAGGGGCTTTTTCATCAGTTCTAGCCTCGTATTGCATCAATTTCTTTCCAGGGTTCTGCAAGCACAGACAAAATACCCCAATTCAGTCTCCAAACTGCTTCCCAGACTTGTTTGTATTCTGTATGGTTAAAGGCTGCATCTGCCAAAAATCAATCTTTCCCTAACTTTTCTATGTTCTGTGCACATACCTCATGTTTTTTTTCGCCCAGCAAAGTCAAACTGTGAGCCAAACTACAAGTGACGTCTTACACAGGTTGGACACTAGTCGGCTTCCCTCAAGTTTTGATGGGAAATGTAGGCATCCTGGTCTTGCAGCTGTAATGGAGAGCCAAGCTGTAAAACCAGGGCGCCTACATTTCCCATCAAAACTTGAGGGAAGCCGACTAGTGTCCAACCTGTGTAAGACGTCACTTGTAGTTTGGCTCTGTGGCTTTTTTTCAAATGCAGAATGCTTTCTTCCATGTGGGACCTGTCCCTGCCCTGCCTTTCACCCTCCCTTTTATCCCGCTGAGTCAACCAATCCATTTTCCCCTGATTTTTTTTAAAAATTAAACAGCGACATTGCAATATTGGTACCTTAAAAACCAAACAAAAACCCCTTGCAACTGAGAGGAAACTGAGAGGATATGGCTATCACAAAAACTCTACAGAGAGCCTTAAAATCAACTAGATATTTTAAAGTTTCTCTGTGTGTGTTCTGTAATTTTCAGTCCATTCTTCTTTGGATTTTTAATCTTTTTAAAAAACAATAAAATTTGCAAGAGTGGTGCCTTAAAACAAAACACACCACCTTGCAAGTTTCTTCAGCTGATCAATTGAAGAAACTGACATTTTCCCCAGAAAACCTGCAGGAGAAATGGGGTATTTTTCTAGTGCGAAAGAAAGAAAGAAAGAAAGAAAGAAAGAAAGAAAGAAAGAAAGAAAGAAAGAAAGAAAGAAAGAAAGAAAGAAAGAAAGAAAGAAAGAAAGGTCACCACTTTAGTTCAACTTCTTCAAGTGTGGAATTTCATAGGCCCAAAGCAGATTCAATCCTTGTGGATTGAAGATCCAGAAAACCTGGTATAAGCATGTGTGCAGAAAACATCTCTGTTTCTACTATTTGGAGAAGAGGTTAACCTCTTTTTTTTTTTAGATTCTAGGGTTTTCTGCAAATATGGAGATTTTCATGACTGCAGTCAGATCTGTCTTGCCTGGACATGGCTCCAGTCTCTGGATTTAAGTATCCACAGATTCAGCCATGTCAAGAATTAGCAATACTGACAAGTGGGGGACCCACAAGGACTTCAGGAGGGCATCTAATTTTCCCCTCACTGCTATTTCCTTTCTCTGAAAGGCCCCATTGCCTCTCACATTTTCCTACTTCCTTATTTCCTTCTCACTTACCCATCTTTTATTTGCCCCCATCTTCAGCTATATTTATTAATTTACTTCATTTATATGCTGTTATTCTCCACAATGGGGACCCAAAGCAACTTACGTCATTCTCCTCTACTTCATTTTATCCTCCCAATCCTGTAGGGCAGGTAAGGCTGAGAATGTATAACTGGCCTGAAGTCACTCAGTAAACTTCCATGTCAGAGTGCTGATTTGGATTTGGGTTTCTCAGATCCTGGACTAACAGTGAAATCCTAAGAAGAGTTACTCTAGTCTAAGCCCACTGATTTCAATGAGCCTAGACTGGAGTAATCCTGTTTAGGATTTCAGTGTAAAACTTTAGCCACTAAAGTGGCTTTGGTAGGGTGGCTGTTGTTGAATAGTAGCAAAGCAAGCAGCCAGTCCTGGATTAGTCATGCAAGTCATGTGTAGTAGGTCACCCAGTACTTAGTGCTAGCCCTGGTCCTGATGATTCCTTCCTCAAAGGCCAAAAACAGCCCTGGAAAGGGCCCTGCCCCTCCTCCTACCTTTTACTGGAAGAAATCAAGGCGTTAAGGCTGAGAATACAGCTGCGATTGCTTCACAACAGCCACTGAGTGGCCATTAGTTTCTCAAACCTACAGGTAATAATTCTACTAGTTGGGGGAGTTTAGCCTCCCAAAGAATTTTCCTTTTCAGATTTCAGATTTATCTTGGGAGTTTTCAGGTTTGTAGAAAGATCTTTCCTGTTTGTTCATGGTTCTAGTCTCTGGGTTCTAGTCTCTACTTTACTTTACTTTACTTTAATTGAATTTTTATACCGCCCATCTCCTGAAGGACTCAGGGCGGTGTACAGCAAAAGTAAAACATACAAATATAAAACACTAAGAATATAAAATAAACATATTAAATAATTTAACTCAAAACAGGACAGTTCAGTTAAAACACATTTAGGCCAGCCCCGCTAGATCTGAGTATCCCCAGATCTGGCCATGTTGAGAATTAGATATATCTTATATACTAATAGCCTAGTGGTGCTGATCTGTGGATTCTAGGGGTGTGCATTATGGGGGAAAAGAGCCAAATCATTGGCTTGGCTCATTAAAGCAGCTTTCAGAAGGCTGAACCAAATCTAGCAGACTAAATTGTAATGAGTCCCAACCACAAAAAGTTTTTGTTTTGTACCTTCCAGTAGCAGGCAGGCACTGGGCTCACCTCACAAGGCAGCAGCTTGTTTTCCTGAACAACATTCACCAGTTAGATCACCAAGGAGAGAGAGAGAGATCTTATGTTATTATTTAACTCTGTTGGCAGGAAGGGGGAATGAGACAAATGCATTTGAGTACATCTACCCCACTCTACCCCGTTGCTACCCAGGAAATGGCATTCTTTCTCTCCCTGCAAATCAGGACCTTGCAAGAGGAGACCCCTTTCCCTTCTATCAGCTTTGAAAACGTTTGGAAGGAAGACTTCAGTCATAGGCTGCAACTCCCTGGGAGTAAGCAATATTGAATAACATTGGATTTACATATGAGTAGACCTGTTTAGGATTGCTTCCATATTCTTTCAGGGCTCTTTATTTTTCTGAATCAAATGGCAAATGTTTACCTTTCAATACCAATGTTCCCTACCCCCACAGCAAAAGGAAAACTTAGGGGGAAATCATAGGTCTGTTTGGGAGGGGGGGGAAGGGATTCAGCCAATCATTCTGTCTGCCTGCCTGTGCTTGGGCAATGAAGAAGATTGGCAGCGACAACACCCCATTTTTCAGTGAATCACTGAGCATTAAAAGGAAGGATTTGGATTCGCCCCTCATTGTGGGAACAAAACTACAAAGTGCAAAGAAATGTAACAACAACAGGCAATAGCAGAATGCAAAGGTAATAATTGGTACTACATAAAAAGAAAAAAGTAAACATGAAGCAGGATTGTTTTTAATGTTGATGCACTGCACTGGTTGGAGCACTCTCCTACTTGAGAGCGCCTCACTGACCCACTTTCTGACACTCGTCTTCTATGGGGCCATTGTTTTGTGTGTGTGTTATTGTGCTTGAGGAAAAACTCAGGGGATCAATGGTTTAAACTAGGAGGTGGACTAATTGTTGAAGGCATGAAACAGCTGCACCAGAGCCTCATTTCTCCATTCCCGCTTGAAAAGTATGTTTGGGCATGTGTGGCCAACATGTGCACCAGAGACTGAAGTCCATCAAAACTCAAACAAACCGAAATGGATAAGTTCTGGCACTGGCCCACCCAGAAGAAACTAGTAATGGAGCAGAATTATTCAGGAACCAAAACTGCAATAGAAATTTTCTTGGTTCATACCCCTGGTGGATATTTAAAACCACAGATCACAGCCACCTGGACACAAGGAAGATATTTCTTTAAACTTGGGTGGGGGGCTCCAGAACTGCAGGAAAATCTAAAAACTAAAAACAAAGTGAGGGTACAAAAAAGTCAAAAACCTAGAACACTTCACTATGTAAGTGCAGCAAACAGCTCTTGACAGCCATGCAAGGAAGAGAATAATGGGAAGAGGAAAGGCCAAGCAACGAGGAAGATGCTGGAGGTCCAGCAGGGCTCCCTACCATGGCAGGGAGAGTCACTGCTGCTTCTGGGAGCAACAGCAAAACTGCAGGTAGGGAGTGGGAGAGATGCCATGGTGATCAGAGGCCTGGCTGCCCCCTCTGCCACAGCTGTGAGGCTGAGGGGTGGCCAGGAGAGTGAGCACTGCTACTGCTAGGGATGGCCAGGAGAGTGAGAACTGCTAGCTTCTGGGCAGCAGAGAATACCACCAGCAGTAGCGGTGAAACTGTAGATGGGACAGGAGAGACATTACACTGAGTGGGGCTCAGCAGTAGTCAGCAAAAATACTGATACGTGGGGGTGAATGGTTGGGAGAATCACTGCTATCACCATTCTGACTGTGAAGCGGCAGAGCTGGCAAGAATTTTATTGTGATTACCAAGCTTTGGGGCAGCTGGAAAAGAGCCAGGACCCAAGAGAATTGGGGGCGGGGGTGGATTTTGTCCTTCCCACCAGCCCACCTGATCCCAGCTTTGCCATAGCATAAAAGCTTAGGGAAAGAAGAATCACCTCATGATTCGCGCAAGTCCCCATTTATTGATATTATATTTCTATATCAATCATTAGTAAATTTCCAACAGCTAGAGCAGTCAACATTAGATAAGGAAGTGTATCTGCCTTGCTTTCTGCTGTGGAAAAATTGCCTGGCTTCAGTTTAAATTGTATTGATCTGAAACGGAGCCACATTTTTATCCATTTTTACTGATTTTTAGTAATCTTTGTGGTATGATGACCATCTGGTTAATCCAGACCTCCTCTGAATGTTCCGTATGGCCTGCAGGTGGTAGACAACGCTCAGACCACCAGGGCAGTCCCCATCCAAGCCCAGCCTATGCTGTGATGTCTGCTTGATTATCTTGCTGCTTGCCTTTTTTAAGTTTCATAGTAATGAGAATGGATGGGTTAAAGAGGGGAACTGTACTGGGTTGAGGTTTAAACACACTGAATGTCTCTCATAGGCCTTATGTTCCCTTTTGGATGTTCATATATATAACGTTAGGTTTGCATTAGTGTAATATTCATTGGCCATCTCAATGCCTTTTTATTCTGAGCAACCAGACCCTTAGAATTCTGGATCTATCCTTACACAAAAAGGAAAAGTACCTAAGAAATGAAACAACATTGTGAAATCAGATCAGGTCTGAACTGTCTGCTTTAAAAAAAAAAGAGTGGTAGTAGTAACATCTCTAGTTTTTACATGAATTTTTAATTTTAGATGACACCTTTGACTGGATGTGACAGTGAAGCAGATCATTTGTGTAATTACAGCAACAATTGTCCAGGAAGGAGAGACAGTCTGCAAAGCATATAAAACATGAAATGGATTTGATAGCGTATGAACCTTGTAACCAGAGCTGCAGGAACCCCCCTGGCTTAGTGAGGCTATAAACCCGTAATGTCTTCGCTAAGCCACTAAAAAAGCATGAGATCATTTCTCTCGGTTCTCTCAGTTGAAGTATGTAATTAATAAAGTGAGAAAGTGAACTTTTAATGAGTTTGAGAGGGTTTCGTCTTCCTACTGACAGGAAAAACATTCATGCAATGTGTATTCATTTTGGGGGGTGGGGTGGCTGAAACAGGAAAGGACAAGAAGCTGCTTTTAGTATTTAATTTCTCACAATGGATATCAAGGGGCAGCTTCTAGTAGGAATACATAGAATTCAGTATTAGAATTTACATGCAACTCACCTCTCTAAAATGTGAAAGTACACATTTGATTTATGACACAGAACCAAAACAGACTTTGTTAATGAGGAGAATATATGGGTGTGCCCCCTCCCCAATTTTTCTTGACATAGAACTTTATTAACATATTACTGATGTGAAAGTGAACCAACTGAAAGTGAACACAAACAAGACAGAAGTGATGCTGGTTTATATTTTCAACGAGGTTGAACTGACCCTTGCAGATTCCATTAACAGCCTAGAGGTTATGGTGGCTCCAGCACTGCTGCTAGAGAAACAAGTTAATGCAGCTCCAAAAAAAAAAGCCTTATTCCAACTCAATCTATTTTAAAAGATGGCGCCTATCTTGACAGGACAGATCTGGCAACCCATACCATGGTAACTTTGAGACTAGATTACTGAAATTTAGTATATAGGTAGTTTTATATAGGTCTCCTCTCAAAGTCAACTTGGGGAGTCCATCTGGTGCAAAATGCCGCAGCTCAGGAGCTAAGCAGAGCATGCATATTCTGCAGTCACTCCAAAGGCTACCCGTTAGTTACCAGGCTCAATTCAAGGTTTTGGCTATCATACATAAAGCCCTTTACGGTCTTGGTCCCTCATATCTACTGCCTCTCTCCCTATGCTCTGCCACAGAAACTTCACTGATCGGGACAGAGCCTTCTGCAGGTACCACCCTACCAATGGGCAGCATCAACAATTGTCCATAAACACGCATTTTCTATGGTTGCCCCCACCTTATGGAATGGCCTTCCTGAAGTTCTAACTCTCATGGCTTTCCTCAAAACGATGCAAAACTGAACTATTCAGAAGGGCTCTTTTGCACAGGTAAGAGGGCTGTGCTGTAAGGAAATGGTTCAGCGAGATGCTTTGATAAAGCACAATATTATTTTGTATGGTGTGTTGCTGCAACTATGTTCCTACAGGATAGTTTCCATGCTGTTTAATATGTCATGTTAAATTGCTTATATTATGTGTCACAATTGTTTCAGCTCTGTCTTGGATTTCTGCTTGTTTTCATATTTCTGTAGTAAATACCCTATTGTTTATTGAATGCATTGTTTTTTAATGTTCCAGCCATTGATTTTATTGACATCCACTGTGTAATCCACCTTGAGAGTCAGTGAGAAAGGCAGACTATAAATAACGCAAATAAATAAATAAATGGAATAACTAAATGAAATATTTGGTTATTTTTAGAATGTCACTGTGAATTCATTAAAACAGGGTACACATTTAGAAACATGAAATTATTCTTCATTTGGAACATAGTTTATTTATAAACTATTTTTTAAATTAGCAACACAAATGTACTGTATTTTGCCACTCATACAAGGATCACAGCTAATTAGCCTTCATTAATGAAAGCTGATCATTTGAAAATTAAGGACAAGTTTCCTTTGCCCTCTGAAGAATTGTCCGTTATTTACATTGCTAATGTTAATATCCTGAAGCTTTTAAAATGATGAGTTTGTAGTGTCATTTGAGACTGTCTTGTCACAAACAACTCAGATTGCAAATACTGGCTTTTAAAGGTTTCATTTTACAACAGGTTGAAATAACTGGTGTCATATCTGTTATTCTTGAAACCTCTCATTCAAATTTAATTTTAATTTACATTCAGTCAGAACGTCTTTGGAATTGCAACTTATTTCTCTCTTAATATATCTTTTGCCCCACCCCACCCCTAGATGGAAGAAAGTGGCATACAAGTTATTTGGGAAAGGGCCATTTATTTGGCAGTGACATTAACATTCAACATTATTGCAGAGGTAAGGGCCTAACAAGTGATACAGATCCGCCTCCTTGGGTCACCCCTGGGCCTCCACCCCGACCTGTCTGGGTGAGCCCCACTGCCCTGGGCACGAGCCATCCAATGCACATGAATTGATTGGAAATTGACTCCAAATTCCTAAAAAAAGGGGGGAAAGATTGTTGGATTTTAGGGAGAAACTGGATAAAGAGGAATTAAGAGAATTTCTCTTGAGAACCCTAGTTCTTATTATTGAACTGCTAAAATTTTTCACCTCAATTTGGGGTATGGGAGGTTTGGGAGGGATTCTCATATTGCAGCTGCTGTTTTTGCTTTTACAAAAGATATTAACATTCACCTATTTATTCAAAATACATATAGCCTACATTTCTCAACAGAAAGACTCAAACAAGGTGACAATTCAGTTTTCCGGGTGCTCTGTACATAGCGGTATACATGATTCTTCCTTATCCATTTTAGCCTCACAACTATGTTGTAAAGTAAGGGAGGCTGAATGGGAGTGACTAGTCAAAATTACCTCATGGCAGAGTGGGAATTTGAACTCAGGTTTCTTAGACACTAGTTTGACATGCTAACACTTAACTACACTAGACCTCTCTATGCTTTTGATTATGACTCATTGACATAACAGATTGAATCTTACCTGTTTGGGTGCTGGAAAAACAGTGGCACCTTTTGATCAGCAAAAAGGCTGCGCTCGGAACTATGAAAGCTGTGTGGTCAAAAGCCGCAAAGGAGACAGAAAGGAGAATTAAGCAATAATGAGAAAAGCTGGTAGGATCCAGTCCTTAGAGTTTCAGATAAATCCAGCAAAAATGTTCCCCCCCAAAAGCACTGCACAAGATTAATCTCACCACACACTATACACAAGGACAGGGGACTCATACTGAGTCATGTGCATCTACTAACTGAAATTCTAACAACACTAATCAAGTGTTTGATGAGGGAACAGGATCCATCCATAGAGCAGCCAAAACAGTCAAAACTCTTGATCTCTCTGGCAGGTATATTCATGCAGATTGGGCCCAAGCTCACAGGGCCGGATCTAGGGTTGCTGGCACCTGGTGCAACCCTTGTCTGGCCCTCCACATGTGCACAGCGTGCACACTCTCCTGGTGCTGCGTGATGACATCACTTCTGTGCCATCATCACGCAGGGCGGGAGGCATGCCACCCGCATGGCAAGCCGGCTGCCCCAGTGCCTGGTGTGTGGCGGAGCTGGCAGAGGCAGCCCAGGCATGCGCTGGGGTGGCCAGCTTGCTGCGCGAGCGGCTAAGTGCAGGGCTAGAAGGCCCTCCATGCAGTTCACCTGCTCTGCTGCCCTGTGCCGCCTGTGGAGCTGGTGGTGCATGTGTGCGCTGGGGTGGCTGGCTTGCCACGCGGGTGGCTGAGCGCAGGGCTGGGAGGTCCTGCACACATGGCAAGCCAGCCGCCCCATTGGTGGGGCAGGCAAGGGCCTCCTAACCCTGCACTCAGTGTCCCATGTGGCAAGCCACCAGCTCTAGTGTGCTCCCAGCGGCTGGCAGCTGTGCCCAGCACCCCTCCTTGGCAGCACTGAGGGCAGGCTACCCCCCTGCCCCCCTCAATCCAGCCTTGCAAGCTCATGCCTAGTAAACATCAACAGTGGAAAAGTATTTAGGCAGGACAGGTACAACTCCATGGTGGGCTTTGGTTGCCATTATTTCTCATTGCAAAAAGCCAAATCCCTGTGGCCTTGCTTATTTTTCTCCTTAGTGTTCATGAAACTGAATGAAGTAAAGTTTCTTGGACATGGTAGTTCTATATCAAAATAAGTCTTCCGTAAGTTAAATTCACTGGAGGCGAAAAAATTGCATGATGGAAGAAAGTATATACTGGGGAATCTTTAACAAGATCACTGAAAAGATTACTAGTTCAATAATAGAGATTCTATTATAACTCCACTGAGAAAGGGAAGACATCAAGGGACTGAAGAGCAGAAAATACAAATCTGGCTTAAAAGAAAAGGGCTTGGAAAAATAGCTAGAAATTAATAGACAGTATGTCTGACCTCAGTGGAAGGCAAGATTCTAGAAGCATTAATAAAGGATGAGATCACAAAACATCTGGAGAAATAAACTAGCTAGAATTGTTTCTTAAAGGGTAAATCCTGTCTGACAAATAATATGCACTTTTAAAAAGGAGAGATAATGTAGAACACAGACGCTGAATACTTAACATCTAGTATATTTGAAGATGATAACCTTAAAAAGAGCCTGTGTGAGGTGTTACAGTAGAATGTTATCAATTTGTTACAGTAGAATGTTATCAGTTAGGTTACTGAAAAGATTATCAGCAATGTTCATGAAGTCCCCAAGCCTAAACAATTACAGTACAGTGTTTGGAAGCTTACATTTATATTTTGGTTTTCAAAAGTTTCCTTCAGATTGTGAACCCACTAGAAGGAATTATTTGTCTGTTAACAACACCATTGTACTTTAGATTTTTAAAAATCAATATTTTACATGATGAAAATAAAAGCCATATAATAGTCAATTGATACTGCTACCTTTCTTCTATTGGCTAGGTCTCATGCTCCTCCATTAACATTGTGTACATGATACACATGATTCTGCTTTAGAAATATTAGCAGAGCTTAGTAGCTTTGGAACATGTTAAAATGGCTCCTACTCCAAATGGTAATATAAGTATTACTAAAATTATTGATATTTGTGTCTGGATAACGGGCATAATTAAGTAAACTTCTTTCAGTTAGAAATGCTTAAATAATTTTCTGCAGATTTCACTCACTTGCTTCACTAAAATTTGTACTGCATGTATGTTACACACAGAGATTCCATGTGCGTGAGCATTTCTCCCTTTATTCAGTGATAGAAGCTATTCCACAAAATGAATACAGAATTTTCCCATAATGAAGTTGTGTGTATACATCAGAACTTCTATTAATAAAAGAGCAAATCCCAATGGAAAACTGATGGCAAACATACATAGAGTAAGTTCCACTAAAGTTAATGGAATATCTGACTGTGTGTTTAAGATCAGAGTGAATTCTGCCTCTGAAATTTATATCTGGAAAAGGAGTTATCCACACACATAGATAAAATAAAGTGTTCTGGTAAAGTTATTGATGATTGCTTAGGCCACCATGTTAGCTACTAAATGGAAAAATGAAATCTCAGATGTTGTTCCAGACAAGATAGAAGAACCAAGTGGAACAAATGGTTCATGATGACTTCCTGCCTATGTAAGAAGCAAAGAGAGCATATATGTTAAACTGTCATTTTGTAGAAAAAAAGAGCATGAAACAGTCATTGATTTAACAGTAAACATCAAACTGTTTCCAACTGGTGCTAATATGCACAGTTAGAACAGCAGAAGCATAAAACTAATTCTGGGAAAAAATTATTCTTGCATCTTGGAAAATACTTATCAAGATGCATTTAGGTTAATGTGTTATATGTATCATAGAACAGCTGTCCCATTACTTTGGTTTTTTCACTTCAGAAACAAAATCAAACACTTACATGTTGATTGTCTCCCTTAGCATGATGTGGGGTGTGGAAGAAAGGTACCCTCCCTATCCCACACATAGCTGTGGGAGAAAAAAGGAAACAGGGTCAGGCCTTTGAAAAATACCCACACTAGTTATTGCCATTAAGGGAAGCCATGCCTATGCTTATGTAAGAACTGGCTACAAATGGCCACCTGTAGTTTCTAGCCAGTGTGATAGATGATCCCCTGCCAGGTTCCTTTGGGACTGCAAAGGAATGTTTTCATAAGGCACTATGGTGGACCACAGGTTCCATAAGGTGGTATGGCTGGCTACCTCCTGTTTAAACAATTGCAGCAGAACATGGCCACATTACTAATTTAACTAATGAGAATGCACATGTACAGGCAACTGTTGATTTTGCCCTTGTGAAAGCTAGTACCTGCAGGAGCTGGTACCCTGTTCAGATGAGCAAAGCTGCTATGGTAGAAATTAGCGAGAAAGGCAGTACCATAGATAGGGGAGCCTGTGCACTCTTCCATCGAGCTGGAAAATGATTTCATTTTCTGTCATGACATAGAAGCTAGGGGTTGTGTCATGGGACAATTCAGTAAAATTGCTCCCCAACAATTGCTCTACCCCCAAATTTCCAGGAATTTCTCAACCTAGAGTTGGCAACCTTAGCCATATCTAATTTGGCCCTTAGTAGATAACCACAGCCAAGCAACTATCTCTCATTAGTAGAACCCTCCTCACAATAGGGATAATAATACTAGCCTACATTCCAGTGTTGTTGTGAAGGTCTTTAAATATTCTAAGATCCAAAGGCGTTGACCGTGTTAGTCTGTAGTTGCAAAATAGTAAAAAGTCCAGTAGCACCTTTAAGATTATATAAATTTATTGTAGCATAAGCTTTCAAGAACCACAGCTCTTTTCGGTTGAAGAGGGCTGTGGTTCTCAAAAGCTTATGCTATGTTGGTTAGTCTTATGTTGGTTAGTCTTATGTTGGTTAGCTTATGTTGGTTAGTCTTAAAAGTGCTACTGAACTCTTTACTATTTAAATATTCTAAGGTACTAAGTATATATAAAGCCAGAGGAGTTAGCTGTGTTAGTCTGTAGTTGCAAAATAGTAAAGACATGCATCTGACGAAGAGAGCTGTGGTTCTCGAAAGCTTAAGTATATGTATAAATATCACATAAATCAATCTTACCATGTTTCAGTGAACAATTCAGATTAACATATTAATTTATTCATTTTTATTTCACATGTTTGCAGCACAAAATGCTGTATTTTCTGGCACTTCTTTGGTTTATAAAATTCAGAAGACTACCTTCTAGTACCACATGTTATAATGCGTGAGTATGTATGTTTGTATATCTATGAATGCAGACCTAAAAGCAATGAATAAATTGCAAAGGATTAGGGATGTGCAAAACAAAATAAACAAGCTGGAAATACACCCGGAACATGTTGTTTCATTTCATTAAAGTGGTTACCAGAACAGTGAACCAGATCTGGGAAACTGGGTTATAAGGGCATCCTCCCAACAAAATGTTTGGTGGGAGCAAGCAGGCAATTTGGTGGGTGGCAGCGAGCAGGCAGGCAGGCACTGGGGCAGCAGCACGTTGTTTTCCTTAACCAATCAGATCCCAAGAGGAGAGAAAGCCCTTATGTTATCAACTGACTCTGTCCACAGGGCCTGCAAGATGGAGCTAGCTTTGTGTCCCCGCTTTCTGACCGCCTTGCCCTCCTTGCACCTGCCCAGATTTACACTATGGCGGTGCCTGTGGCCTGTAGCAATTTTATAGTAGCCTGGTTTGATCAGTGGCACCTGAATCTTTTTATCTGAATTAGGTGGTTTTAATGTTTTTATTGTATTTATTGATATATTAGAAGCTGCCCTGAGCCCGTTTGCAGGAAGAGCGGGGTATAAGTCAAATAAATAAATAAATAAATGGGGGAATGGGAACTGCGAAAAGTGTATGAGTTCTCCCCCCTCCACCCCTGTTTTACCAATGGCATTGTCTCCCTTCCAGTTGTGTCACGAGGAAAGACTTCTCTCCACTTATCAGCTTTGGAAATGTTTTTGTTTAATTCTGTTTGGTGGAAGGGGGAATTTGCAACTTGGGAGGTGGGGGGTTGCAACTCTACTCAGGCACTGGTAGATCTCCACCACCATCAGGACATTTGGAAGGTCAGTCACTGTGAGGAAAAATCATGAAATAATTGAGTGTTCCTTATCAAATTCACCAGAATCATTGCTGCTAAACATTTGGGAGAACAGGCCTGATTTGTCATCAGGGAGAAAATAAGTAATCTAATAGGAGCAGCAAAAATTATCATTGCAGCTAAATGGAAAGACGATTGTTCTCTCACCATTCAAACATGGCACAAAAATTATGGGAATTTTTTATATATGAGAAAATCTGACATGGTCTGAAACAATCTGATATAGAGGACTCCCATGTCAAATTCATGCAAAATTGGTTTCCGCTGCTGACTTACCTCAGCAAACATGGCAGTTTACCACCATCCTATGTCCCTCAGGCTTTCACCTCCTTCTAAAATATGTTGGGATCTTACATATGACTGGTAAGCTAAACTCTTCCGATGTTTTTGTAATGCATTCTATCTCCAATGTTAGTTTCTTCTAGCACACTGTTATGTTCAATTATTATATTGCATTGATATTCTTGTAAATTGAATTATCTATTGCAATCTCTGTATTATGAACTTTTTTAAGAACATTAATAAAGGAATTTGAAAATGAAAAAAAATGTAGGAACAGAACTGCAAAGCAACAGGAGGATGCAAAGGTTATAATTTATTGGCATTACTATCATTTAGAAAAATAAGAAAAGTGAACATGAAGAACATGAACCTTCTTCAGGGTCCTTTGGTGTGTGTGTAGTTTATCTGTGGTTTGTGTTTTTGGGTGAAGAGTGAAAATAGCTGTTCCAGAGCCTTGTTTCCCTATCCACCCCCTTGATAAGAACAGTGTGTATGTTTGTTGCTGACACTTGCTTTCCCCAAGCATTCCTCAGGGTCCATAAACACCGAACCTCAGTGCTATGTGCTCTCAAACTGAGTGGGTCAATGGTTTAGAGCAGGGACTGTGTTCTGTGTGATTTTGGTGCTGTAAACTGCAAAAACAGCTGCTGCAATGAGCCTGGAAGCCCTCCTTGCAAAGAATGGACTGAAAGTAATGATAACAAATGGATTAGATCCAAAATGGCAACACTCCATCTGGAAAAAAATAACAGTACATAGTTCATTCTGAAACCCCAGATTCGAAATTGAAACATTTTTTTTTTCAGTGTACAACCCTAGGGAGAAACACGGTTTAATCATTTTTTCCATGGTTAAATAAGTAATGCAGGTAGAGGAACAAATATCTTTTTATCTTCAGGCTTTGTGGGTGAGCCTCAATAATGTCCTTCCCTTCTGTAGAGAGCAATAGAAAAAATAGCAACTCTGAATGGAAAAGGGAAAATAGCTTTACTGAAGTAGAATTACAGTAGTATCACCATGGAAGTACATGTGACATTCGCATGAATACCAAATGAATTCATTATGATCGGTGCTCTTCCCATGAATACCAAATGAATGTATAATGAGTGGACTCTTAAAGAGCTACATTTAAAAAAATAATGCCAGAAATAATGGGAAAATTAACCTCATTACATTTTGAAGAGGTCCTATTTAGACAAAGTATTTGCAGAGATTCAAGTGGCCTATGATGATATCTGACCAGGGCTGTGTTGATGCATTGTACATTTTTTCTTCTTGTATTCTGGGAGCTGTTTCATATGCTAAATGCTAATTATTTATGCAGATAGTCTGAGATACACTTACTCACTGGTGAATTCAAAGGGTTGCATTTTTTCCCCTCAGGGTAGCTTTCTGTGTACTCTACAATAAAGAAAATGACCTGGATTAAGAAGTCCTAAGCAGTAGATGAATACTGTAATGATTGTGGGGTTGGAGGTGTTTTAGTCTATTTATTTCTATAGCCATGTTTGGCCTTTGGTCATCTTAGAGTAGACAAATGCAAAACAAAATCTGATGGTTCCATAAATAAAGGCTTAAAAATCCTGTGTGTTTGGGGACTGCCAGATGACTGTGCTGAGTGACATTCAGGTGTAACCTGACTCAGGTTTCTATTTGTTTTATACATACCTCATAAAATTGCCAGGCTCAGCCTTGCAACCAGCAAGAAACCAGGGGATAGGGAGCAAGATGGATGGAGTGGGCATTGGCCATCTCTGTTACATAATTTCTAAGTCTACACATCTCTCTAAGAATTGGCCAAAACTCTATGGTATAACTATAGAGTTCTTAGTAATTCCTAGAGAGGAAAACCTGTAAGTGAATTCAGTCCTGTCTAGGAATCATAGAAAACAGCTGGTGGCCTTTTTAAATTTTATTTTTCTTCTGCTGATGCTCAGAGAGGCAGCAGGAAATGCCAGCTGGGAGTGTGGGATCCCCTATCCCTATTGTGGGGGAGAGAACTGTTATTTTTCAGTGTGTTTTCTTCAAAAGAATAATGTTCTAATTTTTCTCTTAGAAGATCATTGTTTAGCTTTAGAACCTATCCTCATTACTATATCATCATCATCCACTCACTTCTACTCATGGTTCTGTGATATTGAAAGGCAATAAGCAGAAAGTAAATAGTCAAGATCCACATTTAGGAATGGTTTGAATAATTAAAAACATTGTTTGGCAATTTCACACTTTACTTTTACTTTTGATAAATATAACCATTATTTGCTATGGCTCTTTGCTTATTTTTATCCCACCGTACCCCTCATATACAAATCTTCCCTCTCCCCAATCATATATACAGAACATAAATTTGTTTTTTTTTAAAAAAAACCAGTAAATGTACTTCCAGATCCTATGAGAGTTGCACTAGTTCTTCGGTGTATAAAAAAGTAGCTTGGTTGTTGCTGCTTTTTATTCAGGTTTTGGTCATGATGGTTTTTGCAGTTATTGGCAACTTCGCTTGAAATAAGCTGCAAATATATTTGCTTTTGGATCCTGAAAGAGCACGAACATTCAGATTGCTGTAAAGTGAATTCTGGGAAAGTTTTTAAAATGTCCATCACAAATCTTCGGGAATTCTGTCATGAAACTTTGAAATAATAATAATAAAAACCTTTTGTTGCAAAAGAGAGGAGGAACGAGCAACCATAATAACAAACCTCTTTATTTATTCTACTTTCCTCTCTGCACTCAGCCTGCAGCTGAACTTTTTTCATCTTGTTTTTAACCATGTGACATAGTCCCTAATTGAGACACATGAAGCCCATAAGAGGCTTTCGACAAGATTCAACTCGCCACAAAAGTCATTATCTCATTTTCATTTATTAACATGATATTTCCAATGGATTAACAAGGGTTTCCCCTTTGTTGCTTGCATTGTGACACTAGCCCTAAAGGGGCTGTTGCCTCTTCATATCTCAAGTGACTTTTTATTCACATTAGATTACAGTAATGTTCAAATTAAAGGAATGAGCATTTATTATACCTCTTGAATTAAAATTCTGTACTTAAAGTGGGCCTTATTGGGGGGAAAGTTAATATAGTGTGTTGTTGGCATAAATATTTATTTAGTACTGCACTAGAATAATATTTTTTTTAATTGTCCCCTATTGCCCAAATGCCAAAGACATTCTCTCTCACTCACACTTGGGTAAATTAAATAACAAGATTAGCAATATTGGCAGCTATGTAACAATGCTTCTTTATTAGTTGCCTCATTTTCACCATTATTCCAAGGCAGGTGTGATTGCACTTAACAGCAGTTTTCTGCAGTCCAGCAAAATCAGAGAGCTGGGAGGGGGAAGGGTTAATTATTCTCTAGAATGGAAAGCTTGAGTGATAAGCTGTTCCCCCTTCTCAGACTAGTCAGTTAGAACCAGTCTGAAGGCAGTTAGTTGGTTTCTGACTGGATTTTGGAGTCAGTGAGTTTGACAAGAAAGGTCAGACAAGTTCATCTTTAGAGTGAAGGGGAAGACTCCTTTGCCTTAACTGTAGTATTACTGTCCTGAGTAAGAATTCTATCTAAGAATTCAAAGTCTAGGTGTCAGCAGAGGCTGGGAGTGTGTTTTGGCAAGAGTGATTTGGTAGTGGGTTGAGACTCCCTTTCCAAGCCATAAGAAGAAGGGTTATATCTTCTGAGAAGAAGAAGATTAATTCTGGCCCAGTTTTGAAGGGGAGGGGCTTGGCTCTGAGGAGAACCTCGGGTCTGTTGTGAAGGGAAAACAGTTTTAGACTAATTCTAGGAAACCTGAACTATCATAGGAAACTTTCTGAAGAAACATTGTTGCTGTAACTAAATTATTAAGTAAAACACCTCTCACTGTTAAGAACAAAGAATATATGAAAATAATCTTCAAGGATAGTATTTTGTCTGTTACAAGAAGTGTATTCTATAATACCAATAAAATTTTACCTCCACATTTCCATCCTCTGACTACTCTTATTCAATCCCTGCCTGTTAAATAAAGTTGTTATTTCTTTTTTAACAACAACAGCATTTGATTTATATACCACCCTTCATGACAACTTAATGCCCACTCTGAGTGGTTTACAAATTATGTCATTATTATCCCCACAACAAAACACCCTGTGAGGTGGGTGGGGCTGAGAGAGCTCCAGAAAGCCGTGACGAGCCCAAGGTCACCCAGCTAGCTTCAAGTGGGGGAGTGGGGAATCAAACCTGGATTTCCAGATTAGAGTCCCACTCTCTTAACCACTACACCAAACTGGCTTTTAATGTTATACTGTCTCTAGTGCCATTTCCAACAAAAAGGAAGAGGGCTCCTGCTTTTCCCCATCAAGTTCCTGGGCTGGGCTAAAAAGCCAAAATTGTATCTGCATGTCAGGGTGGGACAAACAGATTTTCAAAATCACAAATATTAACATGCTACTTGGGGCTGCTCATTCAAAGCAGGGAAACTGAATTTTGGCAGGAAAATCTGCCTCACAGAGGGGAGAGTGAAGGGAAGTCTGTCATAGCAGGCAAGTCACTATTTCAGTCTCATTTGTGGTGGGTTAGAAATAAAGTGACTTGTCCAAGAACACACAAGAAACTTTATAGCTGTGCATGGATTTGAAGATTTCCTATATCCAAGTCCAGCACATTTTCAGCTTCATTGCACTGGCTTTCCAAAAATCAATACATCATCACCACTGTTCTCTTATTTGGTTTTATTCAGGATAACTACCCAGTAACCCACCACAATGGTTATCTACTGGTCAAATATTCCCATTTAATTTGTGTACAGACATATAGAACCTTTTCTGGAACAGGTTGAGGGTACTATTTCAATTAAGGTTAGAAAGCATTTTTTATCTTAAAAACTGTAATCCTCAGAATACTATTATGCACACGTGGTAACCTTGAGTCTACCACCGTCAGAGGTCTGTCTCTCAATAGGCCACCTTATCTCCAAAAATCTTCATACATCATTGATGTATGTGATAATAACATGAGAAGGCATGTGTGTACTGCAAGGTTCCTAGGGCTCTCATTGTCTTACAGTGCAATCCTATAGCTAGAGATACCCTTCTAAGCCTATTGAAACCATACAACCATGTTATATTTGCAAACCATTATATTATATTCAGAATTATATTCTGATGCTGCTGTTATCTTAGGCAGAGATTCGTGTTTTTATTTAATATAGTGGTGCCAATCCAAATTTTTGGGGGCAAATGTGGCTACTAAATGATCATTCATACTACTGAATCAAAACACTTTCAACCTAATCTCAGCAAACTTTCAGGGCTGTATCTGTGCCCCTTAGAAAAGCAAAGCTCTTATCTTCTGCTTTCTGTATTGTTTGAAATGAAAAAAGTAGCAGTGATACTTATTCCACAGAGCCTGGTATGTTATAAAATGTGGTAGGTTACACCACATAAAATTAATCATTACAGACAGATCACTTGACAGATTTTGTTTTACAGATTTTCAAAACAACACAGTCCTGGCTGATGCATTTTGGAATTTCTTCTGCCTTTCGCATTCTAGAGGGTCCTTTGTGATTATTTTTTTCTGCACAGAGGTTATGCTCTTGGGAAGCAGGGCTGTCTTGACCAATCAAGAATGCCTGACAACAACAGCCGAAGCTGCCTACAGGTTGACAAGCATGCTGGTCAAATAACTGATTTAATCTCTCAGGTAATTTGATGTCATATCTTGAATAATTTCTAAGGAAATCTTTAGATGGGTCTTTAAGTAGGACTTTTACTCTGGGGGAAAACTTAAAATACTATGTGTCGTACATAAAGATCAATCATTGCATAAAATGTCTTCATTTTACATGTTTCTGTAATATAGCAGTGCTCTAATGAAGAAAAATGATGAAATCCATTGCCAGGCTGTGTTTTTACTGGACTTGGTTCCCGAATTACTCTTAAATCATAAAACATTATATCATATTTTGTACAGTACTATAAAGTTTTAAGTGGTACTGTGGATATTGTATGTTTTAAATTTTTTTGTTATCTGTTGTTAACTTTTGTGGTTGTTGGGTTTCTTTTCTCCATTCTTTATTTATCTCTGCTAGTGTACTCAACCACTCATGATGATTGTCATATTAGCTTAAACCATGTTTAATCTCAAAGTTGCATCATAAGAACATTCTAGTCCTGTTACATGTTATTTGTCAAAGAGGTCGGATCCGCTTTCATGGGAGAGGATGCGAAATAAGATTTCTGCTACTCATAGTTTGATTACAAATTGGAACAAAAATCCTTGTGCATTAGAAATAAAAACTTGCTTTTAATGAGTGTTCTAAATTGGATCAAAGATACTTTGTGTGTTCTCCTACCACAACTTAGGAATTGTGGTATGTTTATGGAGAATTGTGTTACCATATGGTGGCAATTGTGTATGTCTCTGAGGTTATGCTCTATGTATGTCACACATCACAAAATTTTTCCTCATGATAATAACCCTGTCCCTGGCACTGTAGCACACATGACATTTATAGCAACACGTAAGTTCTTTATACCAGTTGTGGCTACTCTCTGTCCAACTGTATGCTGATGAATGAATTCCACCAACTGCACAGTCACAAAAGTAGCACATAAAATCTCATTATAAACTAAAACTCAGAAATATGGGGGAATTCATTTAAGAGAAAAATGGGCATAATTTATGAGCTGGGGGAAACCAGCATTACTCACATGTTTCATGACCTTACTAGTCAGAACTTTACCTCAGCTTCAGAACTATGGTTATGGCTAGGAAATTAAAGTGCAAGACAACCAAATTACATATTGACACATAGGATGTGTCCACACTTTGCTCTCTTTGGTCACCAGTGTCACCTTTTTTTGGAAAAAAATCAAACCAAACTGGGATATCTTTTGCCAATAATGCAGACAAATGTTTTGATTTTGCAACCAAGGAATATAATATTCATTAAGGGGTGGCATTGTTGCAAAAAGAGATAACCATGAAGCCTAATGTTTCCGCATGTTTGTGTTGTACATTCTTTTATAGCCAATTAAGATAATGTTTTATTTCCCTCATTAAAAGTACAGTTCACAGTCACCATGTTGAATCAATAAGTATGAGCTTGCATATCCGTTATGCAACCTTTCCTTGAGACACAGTGGCATTTGTCATCTTTACAATAAAACTTTCCAATTTTTCGGATGAATATTTAAAAGAAATAATATGGCTTTGAAATGCATGCCCTTATTCCAAGAAATTGGGTTCTGAGTCTCACAAGTTCCACTAAAGGTGAGTTCATCTGACATGACATTGTAATCATCTTATGGGGAGGCATTTCCCCCCTTAGTATTGCAGCTATGCTCCATTTTATTAATCTTTCCTTAGATAATCAATACATGTAATCTCAATACCATAATTCAGTTGCTGCTAATTTACACCTTCAACCACACTGAAGTTCTCACGTAATTTGACAGGCAAATGAAGTCCTTGTGTGATCCTATTTCTCCTTGGGCTCAAGCTGGAGCAGTTCCATCCACCTAACAGTTTACCCGTGGCATTAGACAGTTCAATGGAAATTTGAATTGGAGCCTTTTACTCCAATATTAGTTTCCTTCATATTGTGGCTACAGTAGAGTGTTTGAAGCACAGGAAACTGGGAGGGAAGGGGACAACCAAAAGGCCTAATCCTGAAGCCTTCACTGTGCCAACTATGAGGTAACTATAGTATAGGATACCACCTCAAAATGAAACTGTGTCTCTTTGCTTGTTTTACAAACTGGAATAATAAATATGCACACTCTCGCTAACATAGGGTTTCCTGCACACTTGACTTATTTCTGATTTTCTTAGCTGTTGATCCCCAAGTATTGGAATCTATTTGGGTATGGTTCTTCCACATGTTCGCTCTCCCTTTGCATTGTTACAGTTGTGGAGTCAGTTTATTTTGTTCTGCACGTGCCTTAAATAATCAGGGTATTTAAGTGAGGGTGTTGTCATCATTGGTAGCATCCTGGGTGACATTACAGTACCCTCTCTCTTTATTTTTTGCTTATGCTTATAATGTTATATCAATATAAGGGTTTAATTTTTAAAAAAGATTGAAAATGAGCACATGATGATGTCTTTGCATGGAGAAGCCTAAAAGGGGAGTAGCTCCACCACCCATACCTGCCCCCCAATCCAAACTGGAAAGGCCTGCCTGGGCAATGGAACTTGATATTCCCCTTTTCAGATAAGATAAAGTCCATCTTCATCAGAGAAAGATTGGTTAAAGTAATCTGCAATATTAATACCTAAAAAAGTTTAGTCTGATTATCATGAAGAACTTGTGAGCCATCTGTGTGCCTCACAGTGACACTTTCTTCTGCCATTTTACTGGACTGCATGATCTCTTTCTGCCATTTTTTGTAGCTTTCTCAGTTGTAGTATCAGTATTCTGGAATAGTCTACTGGGGAGAAGTTAGGAAATTCTTGACTACCTTTCTGTTTACAAGACTTTTTGCAGGAGATTGATGTTAGTGTTTCTATGTGATGACATAGGCTGTTCCATGGCATGCATTTCATTAGTATCTCTTTTTTAGAGTGAATTTTTGTTGTTAATTAATTTTGATAGTTTTTAAATGGACCTTGCTATTTCAGTATTGTGTCATATCCTTGTTGGCATGTTATTATGAGACACCCACAATATAGACAAGCGGTGGACTTCCTGTTTGGGATCCATGGAGGTCTAACGCAGCTCCACTTGCGGAGCTGACCGGACTGCCGTTTTAACCGGCCGGCGGGGTGAAAATAGCCCGCGGCCGACTGCTCTCAGGCGGGGAGCAGGCAAAGAACGCTCAAGACCCTAGGGTGAGCTAGATCTCGGACGAGGGGGGGCTCTACACAACGAGTCTCCCCCCGATCCTTGAGGTCCCACCTTGCGACGGGTCGGCTATAATCTCTGCGGCAGTTTTGGGGCCAATTCGGCTGGCATAAGACCTACATACCCAAGCATCGATTGGGGGAAGAAGCTGAGAGGAGAACTTAAAATCGAAACAGCGATTACAACCCGAGAAAAGTGAAGAGAAGGTAAAGATCATTATCTTCTGAGACGGGACAGATTGATAAAAACAGAGAGGAAAAAAAGTAGATTTTTAAACTGCAACAGACTAGTGAAAAGGAGGGGAAGACTCGGCAGGAATCGAATTTAAAAAGAGACTAAGTTTAAAGAAGTTATTAAAGAAATGGGACTATTGTTTTGAATACCTGTGGCTTTGGAGCTGTGAGAAAAAGACACCATCGCGAGATCTGCTGTGGGAAGACGGGAGACAGGAAGTGCGTAATAACAATAGAGTGGCTGGAGAGAAGCGGCCCTTGCTGGAGGGCAGGAAGTAGGGAATCGCCATTTTTGAAAGGGGAAGGGTCGCGGCTTCAGCGGAAGAGGAAGTAGGCCATCTTGGATTACAAAATCATAGAGAAACCATAGAGAAAAGACGCCCGACATTTTGGACTCTTTAAAATTTAATTTCTATAAGAAGACCGGGACATTTAAAATAGAAAAACGTTAAATTTTACACCACGGAGTAAAGGAAGAGAGCGGATTCGTGGGAGCGAGCTAAAGCAAGCCCCACGATGTCAAAAAAAGAGTGGCAATCGGCAATAGAAAACCTGGATAAAAACCTGGACAAAAAACTTTTAGATATGATTAAAGAACTTAAGGACACGAAATTGGAGCTGATAAAAGAGGTTAAAGAGGTTACACAGACAGTAAAATCGGAGCTGTCAGAAGTGAAAAAAGGTATGGAAACAATACGAAGTGAATTACAAGGAACGCAGCAGAGAGTTAAAACAGTAGAAGACGCGATGGAGAATTTAGCAGACACGCAACAAACAGAGATGAGATTGGTGAAGGGGAGAATGTCAGTTGCAGAAACTAAACATATGGAGAAGCAGCTACGTTTTCGTGGCTTGCCAGAAGTGGAAGGAAAGTCAGCGCAAGAACAGATGACTGAGGTGTTGGCTGAGTACCTGGGGAAGGAGGAGGAGGAAGTTGTGGCTATCCTAGATGTGGCATACCGTGTGAATTCGAGAATAGCAACCCAGAGGAAACTACCAAGAGATGTGATTGTGCAGTTTACAACACGAAATACGAAAGAGAGGATTGTGACAAAACAGTTTCAAGATCCATTGGAGATTGATGGCAAGACGATTATTATAATGAAGGAATTGCCCAGATCAGTGTTACTGGACCGGAAAAAATATAAAGTGCTAATTCAGATTTTGAAGGACATGAAAATCAGGTACAGATGGGAGTTACCGGAAGGAGTGTCCTTTGAGTTTGGAGGGGCCAAAAAACGCATCAGATCTGAGCGAGAGATGGAGCGATTTATTAAGGACAATGAAAAAGACTTACCAACAAGATCATGAGTATGGAGTGTAAAGTATTATCTTGGAATGTAAATGGACTAAACTCACTGAATAAGAGGAAAAATACTTTTCACTGGCTACTAAAACAAAAATGTGACATTGTTTGTTTGCAAGAGACCCATATCAGAAAGCAGGATGTAAAATATTTAAAATCTGGAAAATTGGGCAAAGAATATGTAGCGGCCTCCAACAAGAAAAAAAGAGGAGTGGTGTTGTACATAAAAGAGGAGCTACAGCCAAAATTTGTTATGAGAGATGTGGAAGCTAGATTTGTAGCAGTGGAATGTATTTGGAATTTAAAGAGAGTGTTGGTAGTCGGACTTTATGCACCTAACGGTGCAAAAGAAAGCTTCTTTGAGGATTTAAGGAAGCATTTAGACGATCTTGTATACGACCAGATAATTCTTGCTGGAGACTTCAATGGAGTGACAGACTTGGAACTAGACAAAAAGACTACAACGGCACAAAAGAAAAGAGGACTATTACCAAAGCTTTTTTTTGAGTTGATTCAACAAGAGACTCTTGAAGATGTATGGAGGAGAGAATATCCTAAAAGCAGACAGTTTACTTTTTATTCTGCAAGGCATTCTACATTATCAAGAATTGATATGATCTGGGCCTCAAAAGACTTAGCATTATGGACTAAGGAGGTAGAAATAATGCCTATGGTAGGCTCAGATCACAACCCAATTATGTGGAAATTTGGAAAAAAGAGAAAAAGGAAAGCATGGAGAATAAATGAGGACTTGTTACAGGAAAGAGAGAATATGGAAATACTGAGAAGAGAGACAAAGTTTTTTATACAATACAACGTGAATAAAGAAGTACCAACCAATAAAGTTTGGGATGCTTACAAGGCGGTTGTAAGGGGCATACTAATGGACTTAAATGGTAGAGCAAGAAAGAAGAAAGAGGAGAAAAGACAAGAGATTGAGGAGAAAATAAAAGCCAAAGAAATACAGCTAAAAAAGAGACCAGGGAAAAAGAAGGTATACCAGGAAATTAAAATACTTCAAGAACAGCTAACAGCAATGAGCAATAAAGAATTGGAGTGGAATCTCAAAAGACTGAATCAAAAAGCGTTTGAGGGTGCTAATAAACCTGGGAAGTACCTGGCATGGCAATTGAAGAAGAAAAGGGAAAAGAAGATAATAAATAAAATTTGCGAAGATAACAAAACGTATTTGGAGCAGGCTACCATTAGTAGAGCCTTTTATAAATTTTACGCTAAGCTGTATAATAAAAAAGAAGTAAACAAAGAATCAATAGCGTCATATTCGGAGAAAACCAAACTTCCAGAAATCTCGGAAGCTTGGAGAAATAAGTTGAATAGTGAAGTAACTGACGAGGAAATAAGTAAGGCAATACAATCTGCAAATCTAGGAAAGGCGCCAGGGCCAGATGGACTTACGGCTAAATTCTATAAGACAATGGCTAATGAACTGGCACCATTCCTAAAAGAGGTGATGAATGGGGTTTTAAGGGATCAAAGGATTCCAGAAACTTGGAGTGAAGCGAATATATCATTGATCCCAAAAGAGGGCCAAGACCTGACTAATGTGAAAAATTATAGACCTATATCGCTACTCAACAATGACTATAAAATTTTTGCGAAGATATTGGCAGAGAGATTGAAGGGGTGGCTCTCGGAAGTCATAGAGGAGGAACAAGCAGGCTTTTTGCCAGACAGACAAATAAGAGACAACTTAAGGACAGTGATCAATGCTATTGAATATTATGACAAGCGTTGTGACAAAGAGGTTGGTTTCTTCTTTGTTGACGCTGAAAAAGCGTTTGACAATTTAAACTGGGACTTTATGTTTGCCACTATGGAAAAGCTACAATTGGGAGAAAGATTCATCAGAGCAATTAAGGAAATTTATAGAGACCAGACTGCAGCAATTGTGGTGAATGATGAATTGACCAAGAAATTGACGATAAGTAAAGGAACAAGACAAGGTTGCCCGTTATCTCCATTGTTGTTCATTTTAGTATTGGAGATTCTGATGATACAAATACGTCAAGATGATGAAATTCGTGGAATAAAAATAAAGGACTATTCATACAAGGTCAGAGCATTTGCGGATGACATAATGTTAATTGTAGAGGACCCATTGGAGAACATGCCAAGAGTGATAGATAAGATCAAGGAGTTTGGAGACTTGGCAGGTTTCTTCATTAACAAAAAGAAGTCAAAGATATTATGCAAAAATATGACTAAGCAGAAACAACAATTGTTAATGGAAACAACGGATTGTGAAGTAACAAGTAAAGTGAAATATTTGGGAGTCGAATTAACTGCAAAGAACATAGATCTATTCAAAAACAATTATGAAAAACTATGGACTCAGATAGAGAGAGACTTGATTAAATGGAATAGATTGAATTTGTCATGGTTGGGCAGGATTGCAGCAGTTAAGATGAATGTGTTACCAAGAGTAATGTTTTTGCTACAGACAATACCAATCATCAGAGACTCCAAACAATTTGAAAAATGGCAGAGGAAAATATCAGATTTTGTTTGGGCAGGCAAGAAGCCTCGAGTGAAAGTGAAAGTTTTACAAGATGCAAAGGAAAGAGGCGGAATGCAACTGCCCAATCTGAGACTTTATCATGATGCAATCTGCCTAGTTTGGTTGAAAGAATGGATGACATTAAAGAACAAGAAACTATTAGCCCTAGAGGGATATAAAAAAATATTTGGATGGCACGCATATTTATGGCATGACAAAGTAAAGGTCAACTCGATGTTCCTGCATCACTTTGTTCGGAGAAGTTTATACATAATCTGGAAGAAGTACAGAATTTATCTACAAGGAGGAACCCCTTTGTGGGTGGTTCCATATGAGGTGATAGACCCGAGAGCTGTTGATAATGAACAACAATGTTTAACGTATAAAGAAATAACTAAAACTGAAGCATCCAAACTTAGAATAAAGACACAAGAGGAACTATCACCTAACTACGATTGGTTCCAGTATAGACAGATCAGAGACTTATATAATTCGGACTCTGTAAAGGGAGGTATACGAATAGAGAATTCGGAACTAGAGCAGACCCTTCTTAAAGAAGACAAGAAAAGAATATCCAAGGTATACCAAGTACTGTTGAAATGGTATACTGAGGATGAGATAGTTAAAACACAGATGGTGAAATGGGCTATAAATTTCAATAAAGAAATAACAATGGAGGCATGGGAATACTTGTGGAAAACTACAATGAAGACAACGACATGCATTAATATTAAAGAGAATATTTTCAAAATGATCTATCGTTGGTACATGACACCAAAGAAGATTGCGCTAGGGAACTTGAATACTTCTAATAAATGCTGGAAATGTAAGAAACATGAGGGCTCCCTCTATCATATGTGGTGGTCGTGTGAGGTAGCTAGGCAGTACTGGGGGGAAATAATAAGAGAAATGAGTGAAATTTTACAATTTCAAATTAATAAGAACCCAGAACTCCTGCTACTGAACTTGGGAATGGAGGGAATTCCAGCCCAACACAGGACGTTGATATTTTATATGACAGCAGCAGCTAGACTTTTGTATGCGCAAAAATGGAAAGTACAAGAAGTGCCAACTATTGAAGATTGGACTTACAAATTGCTGTATATGGCTGAAATGGACAAGATGACAAGAAAATTGAGAGATCTGGACTCAGGGCAGTTCAACACAGACTGGGAGAAGCTGAAACAATACCTGGAGAAGAAATGGGAGGTGGGAGGAAAACTGTGGCAGTTTGAGAACTACTGAAGTATTGAAGTAGAGGGGGGAGACTTTACCGGGGGGAGAAGAGATAAATGTGAATTAATAAGCAGTCAGATTAATAGATTGACATATATATAGATATATATAGGTTAACAAACAGAACATAGAGAAAATAATTAATTATAAGGACTAAATATAAGGAGCGATTAACTAACAATATTTTCTTTTTTTTCTGACAAGTTTTGTACCAAACTGAATGTCTGAAGATATAGATGGGTCAAATTGATTGACTACGTGAGGAGAGATATATAGAACTATTATAAAAAGATAGAATGAGTAATATATAGAGAGAATAAGTCAAATTGTTTGATATAAACGAATGTATGATCTATATGGTTTATGATATATAGAAATACCTGAAATTGAAAAATTGGGATAAATTGTTTATCTAAGATGGAAACAAAGGCTTACAGTTTGGGCATATAATGTTAAAAATAGTTAAGGATGTACTGCTTAGAATAATGGAGAATATATATTTGTTTTAGATAGAGGAAGCTAATAAAAGTAAGGGAAAGGGGACAAAGGGTTGGAAAGCTGTTGGAAGTCAACAAAAAGGGGGGGGAAAGGGAGGGGGTTAGAGATGAAAAAATTGGGGAAAATTGAATGTAAATGTGGAAATAATGGATTCTAACCCAATAAAAATTTTTCAAAAAAAAAAATATATAGACAAGCGGTTTACCAAATGGTTACATGCATAGCATGGTATGCTGCTACTCAATGAATGTATCCAACCAGAAAAAACTCCTAGTAGCAAATATCACAACAAACATTTGGGTTTTTTTTATTTACACGTTTTCCTATCACACATAGCTATGTGTCCCACCACACTGCCTAGCAAAGTGTGAAACCTCCCTCCAGCCTAAGTGCGCCCCCCAAATTAAGTGGCTATTCCTCTGGTGGAATATCTTAAATTGGGTTACAGTTAACATAGCAAAGGATTGACCAATTGAATCTTCTCTTCTATAACAAATTCCATCAATAAAACACTCATAATTAATACTGAAGAAGGCGTATAAGTTTTAAAAGAATGGGTTTAAGAAGAAGAGCATCATTCAGTTATAGAATAGATTTCTAACTTAAATGGTAGTCTCTTTCTCTCAAGCATGATGAGTGTGATGTGAAATCACACTTGATATTTCACAGAGTTTGAAATAAAACAAAATGGGAGCCATCTCATTATTCTTTGGATTCTTAAATCGTTCCAGGCAAACTTTTCTATTACAACCCAAATGAGAAGCCTGATCCACAACTCAGAAGAGCTAAACTAAATTCAGTAGGAATAAATTGGCTTTATCCCAAGCAAGGGATTGCAAGCCTTTCAACTTAAAACCTAGGTTCTTTGGGCTCTCTTTTAAATTACAGACAAAGCTAACAAATTTCATACATTAGTCATAGTATAAATATTAAATTTCATGGCTTGTCCCAGATTAATAGGGAATAAAGATTAAAATGGCAAGTTATGTAAAGTAATTTAAGCAAATGGTTGTCAGAGTCTTATGTTTGGCAAAGAATGTAGTAAATGGTTATGAAAGTTACATTGCTCAATGATAGATGAAACCATCATGGGAAAAGGTCAGAAAGATGACAGCAAGATGGTACACAATCATATAATAAATGGACAGAAACAATTGTTGGGCTAGCAGCACAAGACTGAATACAGGAGAAACCAAGGGCTCTGCTACATGTTACACAGTATGTGTGTAGAATATTAACCAGACAATTCTTTTGTTGTTGAAAACTGCTTCAGGATGAACCATTAGGAGAAGAGAAGGAGCTGTAATAGTTCCCCCATTCCAAACTTCATCATCAGGTGGTTCTCACTGTATTTAAGAATAAATGGGGTTGGATCTAGCAGTCCATAAGTGGAAGGTGGTGACAGTAATGGGTCTTTCCCTCTTTCTTCTTTTTCCAACAGTCATTTCTGACTCAAGGACACAACTGTCCCAGGGTTGGAGGACCCATGTGAAATGAATTCTGTCTGGGTTGGTAGACTGCAGTAAGTAGAAAGAAGCAGGCAAAATCACTTCTGTTTCTCTTTCATCAGAGTTGCTGCCCTTTCCATCAGTGGAGCTATGCTAATGGGAGAAGGGAGGGGGGGAGGAATTATTGCATTCCATTGCCTCTCTTTACTGCAATCCACCAACCCACATAGCTATTATTCCACAAAAATCTGTGACCTTGGGAATTAACTTTGCCAGGGATTTATTTATTTAAAACATTTATATGCCAATTTTTTCACCCAGAAAGTATTCCTAAGGTGGCAAACACCAGTCATTAATCATTTTAAACAATATATAAAATGTATATACAAATATTTAACAATGCAATAAAAACAGACATATAAACATAAGGAGGAGGAGGGCCAAGGAGGAGGACCAATAACAGTTTGCTGAGGGTACACCAAATGAAACAAAAGTCTTCACCTGCTGATAGAAGATAATGCCAGAGGGAGACACACTAATCTCCCTAGGGAGGGAGTTCCAAAGTTTCAGCACAATGACTGAGAAGGCCCTTTCTCAGGTCGCTACCCATTAGCCTAAGGTGTCTGGGGCACTCAAAGCAAATTATCTGAAGGTGACTAGAATGTACAGGAAGGTTCATAAAGGAGAAGACCATAGGGATGTGCATAACATAAAAAAAACTAGATGAAATTACACACAGAACTACCTGGTTCTGGTCATTAAAGCAGCTTCCAGAATGCTGAACCAAAACTGGGAAACAAAATTGAAATGAAACCCCCGCCCCACTAAAAAGTACGTGTTTCATTTTGTTTCATACCTTCAGAACTGGGCAGGCTTACCCTGCAGGGCAGTGGAGCAGCTTATTTTTCCTGAACAGTGCCAATCACATTATTAATTAACCCTGTTGTCAGGAAGAGGGGATGAGACCAATGCATTTGGGTGTACCCCCCTGCCCCCGTCAATCAGGTCCTCACAAGAGAAGACCCTCTTCCTTTCTTTTCTATCAGCTTTGAAAACGTTTGGAATGAACACTTCAATCATAGGCTACAATTCAACAGACAATTCCCTGGGATTAAGCACTATTGAATAATATGGGACTTACATCTGAGTAGATCTGTTTAGGATTGCTTCCCTCCCATCCTGTGAGCCATTTGACTACTCTGCCCTTTCAAAAACAACCCTACTTGTCCCCACAGCAAAAGGAAAACTTACGAGGAAAACATAGGTCTGTTGGCGGGGTGGGGGAGATCCAGTCAATCATTTTGCCTGCCTGCCTGCCTGAAGTTGGGTGATGGAGAAGACTGGCAGCTCGAACACTTGGTTCGGCAGAAACACTGAGTAGACATGGGCACAAACCAAAAAAAATTAATGAACCAGCAGTTCGTGGTTTGGTGCCGATGACGATCCCGGGATCGCGAACCTCAATGAACATTTTCCGTTGCCGAACCAGTTTGCAGTATGTTGGGTGCGGAATGGCCCTGGTGGCACTTAGAGAGCCCATATTCCCGGGGAGTCTTTTGCAGGCTCTCCTACAGCCATCACCCAAGTTTGGACAAGATTGCAAAAGGGATCTTGGAGTTATACCCTCTCCAATCCAAGGCCCCCAGGAAACTCCCACAAAAATCCAAGCTCAATTATACTCTCAGTCTCTCTCCCCAAAGGCTAGCAAGTGGCAAGCAAGAGCTCTGTCCCACTCCACTGCTCGCTGAAAGTGAAACCCAGCCTGGGAGCCCATGGCTATTTATAAGCACAGGTCCCATTCAGCAATGCAGGAGGTCTGTGTTTAGCCGTCAGAGCTGCCTATCAGGGTTTGCAGGGATGAGATTGGAGTGCCCATGGCTACAGGACATCCCCTTGCCCCTTCCTCCCCTGGGTGTCTTCTCCCAACTTGTAACCACTTTGCAGCTCCGTGGTTGGAAGGAAGACCTACTGATCAAGGTAAGCTGGGCTTCCATTTGGGTTTCCAGGGCGACAGAAGGAGCACAGACAGAGTTCAGGCATTCCCCCAGCTCTGTTTCCAGGGGAATTGATTGCTGGCACCTGACTGTCTGGCTTCCCGAACCACGGCCGAACGCACCAAACCAGGCCTCTTCCGAACGCTGGTTTGTTGGCCGTGGACAATCACGAACCACCGGATCGTGATCGCGCGATCACCATTTTTGTGTGTTTTTGAAGTATGTATTGCGGTTCATGCCCATCTCTAACACTGAGCATCAAAAGGAAGGATTTGTATTCACCCCTTGTAGTGGGAACAAGGAACGAGGAAACATGAAACCAACAGGCAACAACAAAATTCAAAGGTCATATGTTATTGGGACTATAGAAAAAGAAAAAAGTGAACATGAAGTGGGATAGCTTTTTGCATTTGTTGTAGCGCTCTTCTACTTGGGAATGCCCTATGCCACTGCTCTACCTGCTGACACTCACTTGCTATGGGTCTGTTGTTGTTATGTGTGTATGTGTTACTGTGTTGCAGAAAAACTCAATGACTCAGTCGTTTAGTCTAGGAGGGTGACTAATGGTTGATGCTGTTTTTGGTTAAGTGCAAAAATTGCTGCCCTAGAGCCTCCTTTACCCATCCAACCCTGAAAAGAACAGTCTGCATTTATGCATGTGAGGACAAAGAGCATGCAAAGGACCAAACCATAAGAAAATAAAAGGATCAGTCCTGAGCCAGGACTGGCCCAGCTGGAACAAACTAGTAATGAAATGGGATTGTTCCAGAACCCCTGGAACAGAAACTGAACTGAAACTTTCTAGATTCACACCCCTAGAAGACAGTTCTTAATTTGTAGGGCTGTATAGGGCTTTAATGATCAATACCATTACTGTGAATTGAACGCTGAAGCAAACTTGGGGCCAGTGCAGATGGAACAAGAATGGAGTGTTAAAGCAGCTTCCAGAAGAGTGAATTAAATCTTCAACCAAAAAGTTGAAAGCAATAAGAAAAGAATTGACTCAATAAAGGGACACAATGGCCTTCAGTTTGCCAGACCTGAGCAAGGCTGTCAATGATAGGATGCTTTGAAGGTCATTAAATGATAGGGTCTCCGTAAGTCAGGAGCAACTTGATGGTACATAACACACACACACCTGTGGGATTTAAAGTTTATGTTGTCAACTAATGCTATTTCTATAAGAAGGCAAAATGAGGTTGTTGCCTCTGGCAGCAGATTTTGAGTCTTTAAGGACAGCAAAATAAGACACGGGCAAATTCCACAGCAAAGTACTTCCATGCAAACTATGGTGAAATGCATGAAAATTGTAATGAAACATGGAATTCTTCTGCAGCATGTAGCTTTCAACATGAGGCTCATGAAGGTCTTTTTCCTGGTGGATCATGCCTTATGGTAATTGGTGGAAAGAAATTCTTATCCGGATTTTCTGCCTCAAAATGTTTTGGACTGGCTTTATATTTTGACATTGGTCATACTTTTAACCATTTGCAAAATATTTTTCAACATTCTTTAGCACTATCCTGTAAAGTAGCTCTATATTACTGAGGAGAAGTTGTGGCTGAAAGGATCTTAGGGAAAGCCAAGGGTTAGCAACTAGTGGTGTGCATCTAGAAAATTTTTGTTGTATTTTGTATCTGATGTTGTTGGGTGAAGTGTTTATTGGGTAGTTTTCTGGTGGGGCATAGCAGGGTTGGGGTTAAAATTCATTACGTTTCTCTTTTTTTGTTATAATGATTTTTGGGGCCATTCTTTTCAATGAGGAAGGGGAAGGGGATGAATTGGATGCTGTGGGGCAGCTGCACTTCATGGCATCAAAATTGTACAGAATACAGCCCTCCCTCTGAATGACACGTGCTCATAGTTTCATTGACTCCTATGGCAGAAACCACACAGATAGCCATGGGCAGTACACCACCAGCTTGTGCTAGCCAGCAGCATTTGGAAAAGAAATCCTGCTTTATATTTACTTTTTTCTTCTTCTCGTATTGTGATAGTGGCAATAAAATGATTGATTACTTTTGTGTCCTCTTGTTGAAGTTCCTTTAAGAGGGCAGAACAGTCTTTCCGGCTTTAGTACAACACTGACCATGAGGTTACACAGATCCTGGCAAGTGTCACTTTTCCTTGCAATAACCACGCTCCATTACCATCCAAGTGCACTGTAGAAAGAAGAAACCTGGTGCTTAGCTTACTGCCCCTCTCTATCTTCTTTCCCGAAGATCCATAGCACCTATGATGTTTTCATGGCAATTTCCAACTTCATTTGCATAAATGATCCTTTGTGCTAGTCTTGAAGACACACCAACCTAAACAGGCAATATTGCAGTGCTGTATAGGGGAAGAGATAGGCATAGAATTAAAGGCAACAATTTTGTCAGCTATTAGACATGGTTCCATGTCTAATAGCTGAGGGAGGCCACTGAACCCATGGAGTTATTGTTGGGGGTGGGGTGGATGGCACAAATCTACTGATGAACATTGTAGGTGGGGTACTGGGGTCTTCCCAATCTCCCTTGGTTAATTGTGAGCGGAAGTGGGAGAAGGAGCTGAAGCAACAGAGCACCTAGATCAGCTTTACTAGATCTACTTCTCTTTCAGCTTTACCTTTTGACCTGTCAATGAGTGAAAGCCCATGAAAGCTCAGAAAGAAAAATGTGTGAAGTCTTTTTGAGCTTTCAAGTGAATTGCAGTGCCCACAACCTCTGTAACAACAGTAGATTTGTTTCTCACAGTGGAGTGGGCAGGGAGACCAGAAGAAGGAACAAACTGGCATATACATCCAATGCCCCCTTCTCTGTGATCACCTGTGTGTCCTCTAAGGGAGCGATGAGACCTACTGCCCATGAAATCAGAATGGAAAAACAAAGTGCCTGCCTGTCCTCTATGTTAGTGCCCTAGTGTGCTGATTGGCTAACACAGCTCTGTCTTCATTGATCCAATTAAAGGGAAAAATGGGGCCAGTTGCCCAGGAAATCAGAACATAAAAACAAGGTATGCCTTGCCTTCCATACCATCTAAAGCTGAGGTGATTGGCTGGCACAGCTCAGTGTTGATTTCTCTGATTGGAAGAAATAAATGCAGCTGCTTGCCTGGGGAAAGAAAGAAAAACAAATTGACTTCCACATTTCCTTCCTGGGGTTTTGGTGATTGGCTGGAAGTCTTTATTATCATATTGGAAGGATTTTTTTTAAAAAATGTGATGATAACCAATAAGTGCCTGTGCGCTGCTGTAGTGAAGCATACTTGAAAGCACTTAAAATTGAAAAAAAAATCACAGAATGTTCAGGGAGGAGTTTCTGTGACTACCAACCAGTCTGGACCAGTGTTTCCATTCTGAAAGTCACAAGTAACGTCCAAAACCTGTTATTTTTATTATTTTTACAGCTCAGGATTTTCATTATGCACACACCTACTAGCAACCCTGGGAGCTTCTGGGGACAAGGCTGAGCATCACATTATCATATGACACCATTCAAATTCTGTGATGTCACTTCCAGTCATGTAACCAGTGACATCACACATTGTTGGGGATGCTCTAGCAACTCCCCAAAACTCTGTAGTTATCATAGAGTTTGAGCAATTGTATGAGCATCCTGGTGGCATGTGACATCACTTCTGCTTATTTAACCAGAAGTGATATCACAGCAATACTGTGACCTCTTTTTTTGGTGCCATTTATCCCACTGCTGCACAGAAGGTTTTCTGCTATAGGAGACCCAGTCCTCCTAATTGGAATGCACCTACTCTCACAAATTTGCCCAAAATATAAATTTATCACATACTTTATACCATTGTCTATTTAGTTCAATATTGTCTACTCAAGGTTTGCTTTCCAAGACCTTGCCAACACTTGGACCTCTCCCTGGACATGCTAGGGATTATACCTGAGATCTTTGTGAATCCCATATAGAATTTCTGTGGGTGCAAAGAAGAAGGTGATTTTTGCTGATTCCCTCTCTCCTGGCAGCCAAAACAAGGAACTCCCAGAAATAGTTTCAAGTGATCAAACAAATTGTCCCCTTTGCTCCCACAAAGTAGGATCCATGTCTCATAGGCTGCCCCCTAGAATCATCCACGAGGGACTACATGCAGCAAAGATCCTTCAATAAAAGGAAAGGATTAACATGTGAGCTGTGCTACAAATGTTGCTGCCGGATCAGTGGTTCACAGAATCAGGCCCTCGGCAGTTCTCCTGCATTTCATCTTATACCAGGAATATGACAGCAGTCCTGGCTTGTACTGAACACAGCCACTTTAAATGACATCGTTTGTTCCATCAACACAGTCTTTACTGCTTTCAGTAAATCTCCATTTCCCTTAACACAATTTTCATAAAATTCATAGAGAGTGAAACAGCAGTTAAGAAAAACAACCAGTCTTTGTGTTTTTCATCATGTTTCATGAAGATTCATAGTTTTCATCCTAATTTTCATGAAAACTTACCTGGATGGTTATTACTGTGAATAAATATGTAGCCAATGGTACTGAGCAACAAGTGATTTCCACGCAGCTCTTTTTGTTTCCAGGCAGCAGGCAACTGGAAAGCTGTTGCTAACAGCAGAGTTAACAAATTCAGAATATTGAGTTTGCTGTTTTCACAATATTTTCCACTCAGCCTGAGCCAGGAAGGAGTAGAAATGTCCCTTGGGAGCTTGTCCTCATGAAATTCCCAGCAACTAAAGAGAGTTGAATAAGTTTTGAAAAGCTGTGGATATGCATCTGGTTGAAAGCCTCATCTAAAAGCTGGAAGCATACGGTTTGCTCATCACTATCTATAATGCTGAATCAGTTCAGTGTCAGATCCAGCTGCAGGATAAAACTGGAAATGATTAGAGGAAGGCGTAGGAGGAGACAACTTTGGAATCCAGATTAATTTGCGGGGGAGATACAGAATTTCAAGTTTCATCTAGAGTTCAGAGTTGATATTACCAATATTCACATTTTATACCAAGATCCTAATTTACATTTACTTGAATGTTTGCCCTATGATTTTCAAGGTAATTAAACTGGACAGGATCTCTGTTTTAGGGTATTTTCAAGCTTAAATTAGTTTTAGTAGTTTCCAACTCTATAATGTAAATAAAAGCCATCTTTGTTAGAACATACATTAGATTGAAAAAATGGCTTCCTTCCACTTTCCATCCCAGATCAACAACATTCAAATATGTGCATAAACAGCATGTATGAAACATCCTCAACCTTAAGAAACTTCAATGTGTGCAGGTTGCTTCCCATTTTTACAAGCTTGAATCTTATCTAAACAAAATTCTGCTTACTTGTATTTTCACTGTTGATCTAATCAGCATTTTATTCTCTTTTTTATCGTGCAGAAATTCGTTTCTCAGAAAAGGTCATAGTTTGGGGAACTGAAAATGATAGAGGACAGAAGTGAAGTATTTCTTGAACATGTGTATGATACTTCTCTGAGTTGCAGCCTAGAGGTGGGCATGAACTGAAAAAAACCAAACCAGACAGTTCGTGGCATTTCACGAACCATGAACCGCCACGAACTTTGCCCGGTTCGCAAACCGGTTTGTTTGGTTCATGAAATGTCACTTCTGGGGGCATTCTCAGGGCATTCTCAAGCTCAGCAGAAGTCCCTCCCCCTCCATTGTCTAGGAAACAGATTGATCAGTGCCAGGCGGTCTGCAGGAACAAACTGAAAAACAAACCAAATGAACCGGCCTGAAGTTCATTGCGGTTCATGGGAAATGCACTCTAATGAACCACCAGTTCGCAAACCATGAACCGGCCCAGTTTGTGACAAATGTTGCTTTGTATTTTGGTTTGTGCCCATGTCTATTGCAGCCTCTTTCTGAGTCTTATTGCAGATCTAAAAAAACACAGAATAAAAACTGCAAGAATTTCAAAGCTGGAGGAAGGATGGTCAGTGTGCAAAAATAAATCAAGGAATCCAAGCAGCTTTCATTCTTTCAGATCATTCTTTAAACATGATGGAGTGAAAAAAAGGGATGCAGCATCTTGGTACTTACACCGGTAAGCCTGCTACCCCCTTTCCCCTAATATCTCTGATTTCCCCCCCTCATTCCCTTCCATAGAATCTCTGTCTCTTCCATCCATCTCATAAGTACCCCCCTTTCCATTTTTAAAACTACTGCTCCCTTGTGAATGCCACACAGGCTGAAAGATTCAAAATGTATTTTCTAGGAAAGGAGAGGAGTAAGCTTACAGTGTGGAAAGCAGAAAAGGATCATACAGGCACCCTCCACATCCCCACACTTCTTTAGAAGGACTCCAAGATTCTTCTGTTTTAACCATTAGCTGCCTGGCTCAGCTTGAAAGAGGCTTACATTGTCTTCCCAAAGGAAAAGCCCCCAGGGACTGCTCTCCCAGCTTGGGGCAAGCACAGCCTGGGCACTCCCAGGATTTAACTATAAAATATTAGGCATTTGTATTTCCAGTATTTCATCAGGTTTTATTTCTCAGACACAACACTGAAATGCTGGACTGCCTGGTCCAATACTGGACAGCTGGCAACTACAGCAGAGGAAGCCTTTCTTCATCAGAAAAAGACATTCTCCATTGGAGGAAGTCCTTCCTTGAAAGAAGGCTTAGCAGAAGGATCTAGCAACAACAACAACATTTGTATTATATATACCCTATGTAAATGATAATTTAGTAGGTATAGACTAGGTCATCTTCCTTCCTTCCTTCCTTCCTTCCTTCCTTCCTTCCTTCCTTCCTTCCTTCCTTCCTTCCTTCCTTCCTTCCTTCCTTCCTTCCTTCCTTCCTTCCTTCACTATTGTTCCAGATTAGTAATATAGGTAGAAAAAAATATATCCACTGCCATCATGCCATTGCAAGTTTCCTTCATCTAATTATGTACAGATGATTAGGCTTTCCATTATAGATGTTTTTCCAATTTTTTCTGTTATCTGTTGCATACAGTGGGATTCTCTTTGTATATCTGTATGGAGGAGTGAGGAGACTGAGGGACTGCATCATATCACATCAATGGCCATGAATGCTGCACTTTTCACCTGTTGCAGTTTTAGCCTCTTCTGTCTCTGACATGTGGAGGTTGACTTAAAATATTCTCCTTGTACTTCCGGCAAAGTCTAGTGCGCCTTCACTTCAAGAACTCCCAGGAAGTAGGTGAATTCCTTTGATGAGTCAGCTACTGGAAGATTTTTGCAGAAGCTTCTCTAGTCACGCTTTCCTCTTCTGAGCAATCAAAGTGAAAATGAAGAGAGTCTTACATACAAGGGTAAGACAAGAGTTCCTTGCATTCTGCAGCCTTTCATGGATTAAATTATGCTTCCCCTTGTTCTAGTTTTAAAAGGCAGAACAGAAAACTTAATTTTAACACTGAAAAATGAAGGCTCTTCAATTATTTATAACATTAAAATGTACAAATGTTTGATCAATGAATGTGGGGAAAAAACATGTTAAGTACAAAAAATATTTCACAATGTTCTAAAGTTCATGAGGCAGAGATAGAGGCGTGAAAGGATTATTAGGAGATAAAGAGAAGCATTTTAATAACATCCAGGCTGCAATAATGAGGCTGACAAAAGCAAGGAAATACAGAGGCAGCTTCTTACCATAGTCGTAATGCCAAATTCTGTAGAGTAGATGCTACAGTAAAGGAAGATCATTCTTTCTTATCCTAGTAGCACGAAAGCATAGAAAAAGGGGATGGGAGGTTCACCCCTTAGGCCCACTTTATGATTGTGTTTGCTGCAATTAGGCAGCAGAAATGATTTTGAATTTCTCGCTCCTAGTGTTTGAATATGAAACCTCCATTTCAGTTTCATATCCTGTATATATGTATCGAACCCATGATTCTCTACTTTTGTATGATTTTCTCATAACTGAGAAAATTCTTCTAGAATCTTGTCTCTTAGCCCTATATAATCAGTATTTAAACTGTGAGCATCAAAAACCTAATAAGAAAATCCATTTCTAAGATCAGAAATATGTATCTACTTATAATGTTTAAAGTTACCTCTTTTCTTCTTTGAGCACCCTGACATGATCATAGTCACGGTAGCTAAAAGGAACGATAATATCATTCTTCAAAAATCTACCCTGAACAAGGGAAATTTGAAACAGGCAGAACTGAGAAGATCAAATTCATGGAGTCTGGAGCAGCAGAATTTGGGGTGACTGTGACCGCTGATTCTTTACTAGAGATGGGCACGAACAGCAATATGAACCAAAAAAAGCCACAAACAGCCCAATCTGCTGTTCGCGAACAAGCTGTTTGTGAGGCCTCATTCTAAATGAACAGGTGGTCGTTGCAAGCCTCATTTGTTCATCAAGCCAGACAGTCTGGCACCTGCAATCAATTCCCTTGGCAACGTAGGCAGGGATTGTCCGAACTCTGTCTGAACTCCTGCTGTTGCCCTGGAAACCCCAATCTAAGCCCAATTTAGCTTGATAGGCAGGTCTTCCTTTCAAGTGTGGAGCTTCAAATTTGTTACAAGGGACCAAAGACAAGGGGGGTGGGGGGCTCCCAGCTCTGGATTTGCAGACAGTGGAGAGGGAGAGAGACAGCTGCTGTTGGCATTTTGATAGAGTGCATTGGAGCTTGAATTTTCTTTGTGTGTGGTGGGATAGGGATCTACTGCTTCAAGTTTCAGGGCTGCTGCCAGGCTCTGGGCCAAGCTATTATTTATTATTGGTACCTTTCCTGCTGCCTCCTCAGGTAAGGTTTCTGGGAGTGGTTGGCTGCTTTACGGCCTAGTTGCGAGGACAGATGCTCTGGTTGGGAACCCCTGGACAAGCCAGCCCTTCCCCAGCTTTACAGTTGGGTGGGAGAGCTTTAAAGGGGTGAACTACTTCTTCTGACCAGGCCAGGTCCCAGCCATACAATGGATAGGGCAGTGGGTGGCTTGCCTAGATAGGTCAGGGCAGTGGTCCAGAAGTGACCCCAGGGCCTGAATTGTACCACTAGTTAGGCCCTTGCCATGCTGACAGATATGTTATAATGTTAACAAAGCAGCCCTTTAGTTCCCAATACTTGTGTCTGCCTCATCATTCCAATTGGGGGACAAGTGGTCTGTTCAATAAATCGAAGACTTCAACCATAGGCTATAATTCTAAAGATACTTCCTTGGGAGTAAGCACCATTGACTAACACAGGACTTACATATGTGTAGACCTGTTTAGTAGTAGTAGTAGTAGTAGTAGTAGTAGTAGTAGTAGTAGTAGTAGTAGTAGTAGTAGTAGTAGTAGTAGTAGTTTATTTTCATGGTCAATGACCAGCAATTACTTCCCCCCATCCAGCGTCCACCCAAAAATTATTTAAAAACAAGTTCTATACATCAAGCTTAATTCAAGCCCACTGCAAATCATTCACTTGCTCTGCCTTTTCAAAAACAATCCTCCCTGCCCACAGCAAAAAGAAAACTTAAGGAAAAAACACAGGTATGTTGGGGGGGGGGTGTTCAGACAATCATACTGTGTATCCCCCATAGGCTATAATTCTTAAAGATACTGTTGTGGGCTGGGCCAGCCCAAGCAGAGTTGTCAAAGTCTAGTCTAAAGTCAGCATACAAGTCTCAAGCCAGAGGTGAGTCCAAAAGCCAAGTCAGGGGGGCCATAGGTCAGTTACCAGTAAGATCAGGTCTAGATGCAGGCAGAGACAGGGCACGGTCCAAAGCTACAGGGGTGGGGCAAGGTTCAAGGAGCAGGAGCAACCACCTCAGTAGCAAGAATGCAATGTTGCTTCCATGCCTAGCAGTTCCTCTAGACTGGCTTTTATAGCCAGGTGTGGTTTGCAGCCAGCTGCTTGGGCTTTATCCTGATGCTACTCATTGTTGCTATCCAAAAGCAGCTGGCTTGGTCCATGAAGTGAGCACTGTACCATCTCTCCTGAAGTTCCACTCTCTGCCTTCATCTGCAGTGCTCTGTGGCTGTGGGCAAACCTGGCGGGGTGGAAGACCCTGGCTGGCTTCACCTGTTGTGTTGGAAGTCCCTGGCTGAGCTTCTTCTGTGATGTTGGGGCTGGAGGGTGCCATGGATCTGCCTCAGCTGCTGGCTGCGGACTCTTAGCCAGCAGCTGTTCTTCCTGATCGCCAGCTACACAGAGCTCTTCTTCTCCTGAGGAGTCAGGGCTGGCTACACAAGGCTCTTCTCCTCCTGAGGAGTACTCACTTTTACTGAGCCCAGACTGGGCCATGACAGATATTTCCTTGGGAGTAAGCACTATTGACTAATCATGCTACCTGTCTATCTGCACATGGGTGATGGAGATTGGCAATGATTAGCAGAATGCTGAGTATCCAATGGAAGGGTTTGCCCCTCATCATAGGAACAAAACTGCAAAGTACAAGGAAATATGGCACCAACAAGTAACAGCAAAATACAAAGATAATAATTTATCGTCATTGTAGAATAAGAAAAAAGTAAACATAAAGCAGGTTCGTTTTATAATGCCTGGCCAGGTTGGGTCCCAGCCATACAATGGATGGCTCGCACCCAGGGCAGTGGGTGACTCTCCCAGACAGGTCAGGGTAGAGGTCTAGGAGTGACCCCAGGGCCTGACCTGTACCGCTAGTTTAGGCCCTTGCTGTGTTTCATGATATGTTTGATGATATGTTGTTGTTAATTTAATAAAGTGGCCCTTTAGTTCCCAACTTTTGTGCCTGTCTCTTATTCCAACTGAGGGGGCAAAGTCGAGTTCCCATAACAACACTGTTTCTTTTCTAGGCATCCATTCTGTCCTTATACTTTTTTACTGAATTCATATGAAATGACATAGGCTATCTTATTTTCTACATCCATGTTTTCAGCAGAAACTCAATAGAATAGAATAGAATAGAATAGAATAGAATAGAATAGAATAGAATAGAATAGAATAGAATAGAATAGAGGTTTAATGTATTTTATTTATTTTTAATGTTTTCATTTATGTGACGATCAATAGTTTGCTATATTTTATAGCACTGCTGTTAGCTTGTTATGCACCTTGGGGCCTCTACTGTGAAGCGCCAATGTGTCCGTATGGTGGGTTGGCGGGGGAGTGGCCGTACTGATGCATCGCTCGATGGGTTCGCCCTGCTGGCCTGCCCGGCTGCCACCTTCACTCGCTTCACCACAGGATGAGAGGATGAGAGGGTTCCCCCAACGGCCTCTGAAAGGGGACCTCAAGCATAGGTTGCTTTCCCCTGCTGCTCAATCAGTCCCCGCTGAGCCTGCCCTTAGCTTCAGAGTCAGAACTCAGCTCTCTCTCCTCCCTGGCTAGGGTCTGGAGCCCTCTTATTATTCCCTCCCCCTAATGCTAGCCCCACCCCAACTCCCATGCTCCCACTCCCATGGTGATGCCCAGTACCTGGGCCAAGGGTGGCCATAGGTGGTGGCTCAACCCCCACCCTCGCCCCTGATATGCCTTTGTGCCTGTCTTTCCCTGTTGTCCCAGCCCCCCTGCTGGGGCCACCTGGACTGACTCAGCCCCAGGCGAATCATCCTTCTTTGGTGGGCCCCTGAGGGTGGGCCCATCCTGAGAGCCAGCTCCTGGCTCCAGGTGCGGCCATCAGCACCGCAAGCTGGGTGGAGCGGGCCCGCTGGCCATGGAGCCACCTGCCGGGTGGGCGGGGCCTGCACCTCCCGGGCCGCCAGCCATCCGCCCAACCCCCGATGCCGCCGGCCCGCCTGTGCTGAGGCTGGGACTGCACACTGGAACTGCACCACCGAGGAGCCCTTGCCTTTACGGCCTGGGGTCCACTTGCCTTCCCCAGCCTTGCCGCCATCCATCCAGCTCCTGTGGGGATGGCCTGCACTGCTGCTCAGCTGTTGCCACGGGCAGCAGCTGGCCTCTCCTGCCTGGTTAGTGCTGTTGGCGGGTGGGGGTGGCTCGGGGTGGCTGTTCATCTGGGGAGCAGCGAGCGGGGCCGCAGCTGTCCCTGGACATTTACCTTGTCAGGAAAAATAAACCAAATATACATTCAAAGTAAAAAAAAAATTAATTCATCCTTGTTCAAATTGTATATGCAAATGCTGTCTCCATAAGACTGGGAACACTTCAAAAGACAGGGGCCCTGTTCCTGTGCACAGAACCTCACCACTTAGGCCATGCTCTGATGCTCATCTGAATGCATGTATGCCTTAGCATGGACAGTGGTCTTGACCCACCTAAGGAAATCACCAGTGTGTCATTTTTATTTGTTTCCTTACTTCACTGTTCTGAACCATTTCACCCATTTTCACTACTGCTTCCCAATTCATTTGCCTATTTTATACCATTTTAATCCATTTTATATACCATTTATATGCAACTGATCCTAAAATAATGTTTATAATAGTGTGCATTTAACAGGAAAAACTAAGCACAAGGAAACAAAAAAAAACATGAAAAGACTCACATTTGATTTTAAGAAGCAAATTTGAAAGATTTTTTTAAAAATTGAAATTATGGGGTTGCAACATTTCAGAATGTCTTTAGATCCTGTTATTCATCTGCATGTTCACTGAATACAGATATATCATGAAAAAAAGCACCTCTCTCTGCCTATCTTTCCAGCTCAGCCTCTGGAAGACCTCCCCCAAATTTCCCTCAGGGCTCTAATCCCATTCTGGGATTTGTAGTTCCTGCATTCCTAAATACCTAGCTGCCCACAAGCCAGCACTGATCATTTCTCAGGAATTCTTTGGATGCTTGGGGTCAAACAGTCCCAGTTTGTTGTGAAATGGGTTTGTTGTTGTTTTTGCCTTCCCATACAGACTTCCCATGTTCTATCTTTGCATGAAGTGTGTAGAACAGCATGAAGAATACATACATTCCGAGTAAACTGCCCCATGTGCATTGAGCAATGGCAGCAAGAACAATGAGAGCAGAGAACTGTTACTACCTCTCATGATCTTGGAAGAAGAGAAAAAAGACTTCTAGGGTACCAAGGGACAATAAGCAGGCATTCAAACCACTGAAATTTCATCCGTTATTACTGTGCCTATCTCCAAATTCATGCAATGAAATAGCAAGCAATATGGACAGAATTTTGTGTGTGTGTTTATTTCATTTTATTACTCTATTCATTTTCAATATTAACTTTTGTTTTTGTTTCTGTTGGTTTCCACAGGAAACAAATTTCTGGTTGTATTTCTTTCTGTTTCCCTCCTACTTCACAGGAATTATATCCAGCCGGCATTCTACATCATGGGAAGGGTAAATGTAGCCTCTTCCCCCTCCCAATCTGTAACACCTGCATTCCATGGAAAACAACCAAAGCATTTGCCCCATAGAGCACAACAGAGAAGAAAACAGCAAGCAAACATGGCACAGTTCTTCATGTATAGAATCAAGAAAGCCTTTCCAAGACAGTTGGGATATTGTAATGATTGGTAAAAAGTGGACTCTTTCTGCAAATAAACACTGATTAAGGTTTAAAGTGCCATTTCTGAGCAGTTGCGGTGATCACAATGGCTTCGGCTTGGCACCCACTCTTTTCACACTGTCCCTGGCAGTTCCTATTTGGCATCTAGTGATTCCTTTCAGACCCACTTGGAAGCCTTGGTTCAGTTTTGGGCTTTGGGGGCTTCGCAGTGCACGTCACCATTTTTTTTAACTTTGAGCATTGTGACGTTACTACATCATGTGTCTGACAAGATTCCCCCCCCCCTTCACCAGGACTGAAAGTATACTGCCCAAAATAAAACCACTTCAGCGTGGCTTCCTTTCCACACAGTTTTTTAAAAAGGGTTAAATGGTTCAGTTGTTGAATGTTTTTGCCTTTAACCCTCCTCCTTGAAGATAGGAATGGGATATATAGGTATATACATATATAGTGAATGAACCTTGGAGGGAACCTACCACCCTGCTGCCCACTCAGTGAAAACAGTGGGGGTGAGTACCATGCTTACTGCCATGCTGGGGGCCTGCTGTTCCTCTAATATTCCCAGGGAAGAGGGGAGGAGCTAATGCTTGTGCCACCTGCTGAAGGAAGGGGCCAAGCACTGGGCCGCGGTGATGTCCAACAGCTGAGCAATGGAGGCAGGCTGGAGCCACAGCCCTGGTATCACAGCCCAGCTGCCGTGCACCTGTGAAAGACAGCCACTCCCACCCACTCAGCCGCTGCCCCACCAAGCACCATCTGCCCACAATTCAGCCTGCAACCCTAGTGCTCTGTGGATGGGACCAGTGGAATGAAAACCAATGCAGCAGTGGAGAAACTCAGCAGCAAGCACCAGGAAAGCCTGGTGCTGCCAGTCCCTCGGGGCAGATCAGCTGCTCTTCCTGCTCCTCCAACAGCTTAGCAAAGTAGGCAGGCTAGAGGCACAGCCCTGGTACCACAGCCCAACTGCTACACACCTGTTCAGCTGCCAACCACCGATCAGCTGTTGTTAAATGGTTCAATTGTATATGGGTATTTAACGTTGCAGTGCAGCAATGTTACTGTTCTTTAGAAACACAAAAAATGGTGGAAAAAGCAGTGGAGAAGCTGTGGAGGGTGGGTGTGGTTAGATCTGCACAGACCAGCTCCTGAGGAAAAAGAGAAGGGGGAGAAAGCAAAAAAAGGGCAAAAGTGTTCACACTGGCGTTAATTGGGCCAGCCACGAGTGGGCAGCAGCTTAAAAATAAAATTGTGGTATGTCTGCAGGGAGAAAAATCAGGGATACCATGGACAAAAAGTGGCACTGCGTCTCATGACTAGCTTGCAAGTGTGAAACCCCTGCAAACATGGGACACAGAACAGGTACAGAAACACTTTAAAGTCTGAGTATGAAAAGTACCTTTGTCAGAAATATTTTCCAGCGCTTCTGGTTGGAAGACACTTTGGTCTGATTCACTTCTGTTAAATCACTCTCCTCCAACTGCTCTGCAAAACTGTATGAAGAAATTTCCAGCGTGTCAAGAGATTACAAAGTTTTATAATTCCTAATAATCAGGTCTCAGTATTTTAAATTTTTTTACATAATAAAATTTATATCCCACCTTTTTGCCCTCAGAAGGGCTACCAAGACAACTAACGTTAAAATATACATAACAAAATTGCATTTAAAAACAATTTAAACTTACCAAAGCAATAATAACACATAATCAAAACAGTTAAACTAGAGCTAAAAACATACAAAGACAAAAAAATTAAAAATTGAAAACATTGGGCACAAAGGAGGGATCGCTGAGGGAACACCAAACAAAACAAAAGATATATTAAATGTTCTTTAAAGTGTGAATTCAGTTCAACTTTTTATTAATTAAACTTGTAAAATTGTGTGACTCCTGAACATCCAAGGAAACAAAATGCATAAATGAGGAAGTCAATCATGAGAACCTGTAACATGAGAGCCTGCGGGACTGCCTCTCACCATATATTTCCTGGAGGGCACTTTGCTCTGCAGAAAAATATCTACTGCTGGTTCCCAGCCCCAAGGAGGTTCACCTTGCCTCAACCAGGGCCAGGGCCTTTTCGGCCCTGGTACCAACCTAGTGAAACTCTCTGTCTGTGGAAACCCAAGACTGGCATGACCTGCTATCTTTTTGCCAGGCCTGTAAGACAGAGATGTTCCACCAGGCATATGATGGCTGAGGCAGGTGGGCCACCCAATCAGCCTCCTGCCACAGAGAGGTTTCTCCCCTGGTCTGTGATGCACCTGGCAGCTGGCCACCCCATCCTTGGGATTCTCTGATGTTGAGGGATTTGTGCACTATGTCTGCTGTTGTGTTTTTGCTGCTGTGTTTTTACTGAATTGTGTTGTTGTAGTTTTTGATCTTATGCTACCTTGTTTTTTCTTCCATATTGTGTTTATTGATGTGATCCACTCTGAGCCTGTTTGCGGGAAGAGCAACTAACTAAACTAAATAATAAATAAATAACAGGGACAAAACATCTTCTGCCAGCTTGTATTGAGTGGCACCATTTTAGATTGCAAGAACAGGAGGGGTTGCATGTTCTAATCCCTTTCATATAAATAAATCCCTGAAATAACGTCTCTGATGAATGACTTCTCACCTTGGAGAGTGGGATTTTTTTTTAATTGGCAGAGCTCTCATATTCATCTACAGGGTGAAACAGTAACAAAAGCTGCGATCAGGTGAATAATGTAATGGAATGCTCCTGTTTTCAGATTTATGTCAATTAAATAACAGCATTCTGTTGGTTAACTTTAGACCATGTAGCTGTTCAGTTCAAAAGTCTTAAACAGAGATTGGGGTGTGTGTGTGATGGAATGCTTTAGGATTTTAGCAAAGCTCTGGCATGGTGCCTCATTCATGTCACATTAGTGACATAATGTCACTTCTGGTGTTAGCTGGAAGTGATATTGTGTCACTGGTGCAGTGCCAAAAATCCCACCTGAGTGTGGGCAACAAATAGGGAGAGCAGTAGGTATTCCTATTTAGTGCAGAAGCCTCTTTTGGTGCACAAAGGTTGCCAACCTCCAGGTAGGGCCTGGATCTGATCTGCAGACAACAGAGATCAGTGCCCCTGGAGAAAATGCCTACTTTGCAGTATAGGCTCTATGACATTATACCCCGCTGAGGTCCCTCCCCTCTACAACTTCTACTCTCCCCAGGTTCCACCCTCCCAAATCTCCAGGAATTTCTCAAGCTAGAGTTGGCAAACCTATGCACAAAGCTCCCTCGAAGGACTGGGATGTAATGAGGTTACTTCAAATGTAAACTGGAATCAGCAGCACAGCTTTAACCATCTACCCAGCTGTAATCCAGGATACAGTCACTACTCTGCAAAAGTGTGTTTGAGGAACAGGATCCAGCCTTAAACACCAGGCCCTGCAGATTCCAATTAGACGTTGTCGAGGGCCTTAGATGTTAAGTCTGTTGTAGGAGCAGGATGATGATGACGATGAAAGGGAGCAACATCAAAAGTGTCAGCTAGAGGAGAAGGCAATGGCATATCAGTGCAGAAAGTACATGCATATTCCAATTGGCTATGTGACTGCGCTACTAATTTAGAAGGAAGGAAAATCAGATAATGCACAGCATACATGTCAGGAAACTTCTAAGGTGTGTGCAGGTGAAGAACCCTTTTTTGGGAGAGAGGTCATTTATACTGCAGGAAGTCATGGGAACACAGGAAACAAGTAGATATTCATTTGTATCTAAAGACAGAAGGAAAAGACCTACTACACTTTGGCACACAGATCTCCATGCAAATAGCATGGTAGTAAAACAGGTAAGAAACCAGAGCAAATCAGGAGGTAAAAAAGAGATCGGTGAACACACTATCATGCATACTACATCTTAAGAAAATATGCAATGTTATTTTTAATCTTGCACTATAATATTTTGAAATCACACAATTAATCTGCAGTAGTAACGAAAAGCAAAAGTTAAAAAAATTCTATTAATAAAATTTACTAGATTAATAAGACGGAGTATTATGTATAAAAATCTGGCATTAAATATTTACAAATTCTATTAATAAAATACTAGATTAATAAAAACCTAATATTAAATATAAAATTTTAATTGGGCGCAGTTCGTGGGCTTTTAACTTGACACTCTGCAAGAGACCTATGTATACTCAAGTTTCTGGCTCGTAAATGGGAGGAAGAAAATGGACCAGAGAGAAACTTCAAGCACAATGGGATGGTTTGACTCATGTACTGGAATCTCAGGTATATTGACATAAAGGAAAACTTTATTTTCAGTGGATATGGCAATGAAACATTACTCAGTATACACCAAAACTTTTTTATCTAACATTAAGAAAATAAATGAGTTAGTGTTCCAAGATCTAATTAATTGTAAACCAGAGCACTTTCTGGTATTACACCTCATCTGGTCTATATCAGCAACCATAAAATTAATCAGGTTTTTAATTGCAATCAATGAACTTAATGGGTAAATAACTGAATTTGACATCAGCAGTAACAACAAACCTAAACATTTTTATAATGAAGCCTGCCCCTCGATTTGTCACAATAACAGAAGAGCTGAGCATTCACCTGGGCTTAGTGATGCAAACATTTTACCATAGTTTTCATAGCAATATTCAAAAATGATAAACAATTGATGGAAATACGAAAGTCCACCAGCTAAGATTTTATACAGAGTCTAAATGTAGGCACTGTCCTGTTCTAGTCAAATAATGCTCAGAGGCTGAGGAGACATTTTTATGAACAGGTCTAGAGAATAAGTTTAAAAGGAGCAGAATCAAACAAGTTCTGAAGGGCCTGGTATAGCTCCCAGAAGACAGGCAAGGCATGTTTCATGAACAGACATGGGCACGAATAGAAAAAATGAACCACATGATTTGTGGTTCATCACATTCCACAAACCATGAACCACGAACTTCCATGAACTTTCCCTAGTTCACGAATCAGTTTGTGGTTCGTGGTTTGTTGGATTTCAAACACCTGGTGCTGGCTGCTGAAGCCAGTGCAGGGTGTTTGAAACTGACAGCACCCTTCTCCTGTCAGAAGCGGCAGGAGAAGGCTGTCAGTTTCAAAACACTCCATGCAGGCTTCATCTGATAGAGTGAAGCCAGTGCGGGGCATTGGAAAGTCACAGCCTTCCTCTGTTGCTTGCAAGTGGCAGGGGAAGGCTGTCAGTTTCAAAACACCCCACGCAGGCTTCATCTGATCAACTGAACCCAGCACAGGGTGTGTGAAAGTGACAGCCCCCTTCTCCTGCAGCGTGGGGTGTGTGAAACAGACAGCGCTCCCCTCACGACTCTCACAAACCGGGCCCCATGAACCGTGTTTTCATGAACCACGAACCGGTCTGGTTCGTGCATTTTTTGGTTCATATTAGGATTCGTGCCCGTCTCTATTCATGAGTACTAGAGCCCCTCAAAGTTGCAAGCAATTCAAAGAGGTAGCATTCTGTCTATAGATAAGTCTTATACAGTAACGCAGTTGATTGAGCTTAACCTTGTGTTATGCCCTGTGTCTCCCCCACTTGGAGACAATCACCTGAGTTGCATGATTGAGACCCAGAAATATCTGACAGCTCCCCCCTCCCCAGGTCTGGAGCTTGGTAACTTGTCATTCCCTTCAGAGAAGTTTTTGGGTAGCTCCATCTCTGACTGCAAACCAGAAGAATTTTTGAACCAATAGTACTAGCTTGGTACAGAATTACATTATTATTAGTAGAAGTAGGAGGAGGAGTCATCGTGGTCATCGTCATCATCAACATCATCATCATCACCCACCTTTCTCACTGAGCCTCAACGTAGATTACCCATTGTCAGTCAAATATGATCAATGGCTGGGATAGCCAATGAACAATGCAACAAAAATCTGAAAACAGGCAGACATCTTAAAACAGAACTAAAAACAAACATGACACATTAAAACAATGCAAAAGTTACATAGTAGGAGCATACTTAAAGCAACAGACAAAGCACAGTAGTAGTATAGCCTACAGTACCTATCACTTTACCAAAGCATTTTCTGAACCATTTCCTTACAGTACAGCCCTCTTACCTGTGTAAAAAAGCCCTCATGAATAATTCAGTTTGCATCATTTGCAGAAATCCAGGAGAGTGATGACCCTTCTAACCTCATCAGGCAGGCCATTCCAAATGGCAGGTGACACAACAGAGAATATCTGTGTACAGGCGTTCATTAATTTTGCCCACGTGTAGGGTGGCACCTGAAAAAAGGCCCTGCTCAGATAGCGATGCTGTCTTGGCAGAGCACACAGAGAGAAGTGGCCCTGCAAATATGAGCAAACAAGGCCATGTATGTGACAGCCAATACTTTGAATTAAGCCCAGTTACTGATGGGCAGCTAATGGAGTAACTGCACAATTGGAGTAATAGGCATGCTCCACTTAACTCCTGATAATAACTGGAGTCTCTGAGTTAACTTTGAGAAGATACCAATTTAAAGTGCATTGCAGTAGTCTATTCTCGATGTTATAGTGGCATAGATCCAGGTAGCCGGATCAGCCACTTAAAGGTAGGAGGTCATCTTTCAGGCTAGATTGAGGGGTTTTTTTTTCAACTGCATTAACTTGCTTATCCAAAAGCAATGCTGAATCCAGTATAACTCTTTAGTCTCTCAACTGAATCAGCAACTGAACCCCCATCAAAATGAGAAGCACAGTGTCCTTTAAGACCTCTGCTTTCCCAGTCAGCATTACATTCATCTTTGGGTTCAGTTTCAGTTTGTTCACTTTCAGCCATTTGAGCACAGCACCAGGCAGGAACTCAAGATCTCTACTGCATTGCCAGGGGATTTGAATAAAGAGATACAGAGCTGGGTGTCATCATCAGCATATTGGTGACATCCAATTCCAAAGCTACAAATGATTTCTCCTAAAGGCTTTACACAGAGGTTGAATAACATGGAGAATAATACTGGGCTCTGTGGAACTCACAAGACAATTCTCACACTGAAGGTAGCTGGTCTCTAATAGCAATTCTTTGAATCCATTCCATGAGGAACAACTTAAGCCAGTCCAAGACATCCCCTGATACCTACTTCTGCCTCCAAATGCCTCAGCACAATGGTACAATCTACTGTATCAAATGCTGCAGATAGATTGAGGAGGAGCAACAAGAAACATGATCTTTGTCTATATTTAGATGGAGTACATCAGCAAAGGCCACCAGGGCTGTCTCCATTCCAGTCTGCTTTAAAACAGGACTAAAAAGGGTTTGAAGCATAAGAGTTATCCAAGAAGACTTGTAGTTGTTCTGCTAATGCTCTCTCACTTTCCCTAAAAAGGCAAATTGGAAACTGGGTGATAATTGGTTTTAAGTAATGGACAGAAAACCACTTCTTTGAGTGGCCAAGGGAATGTGACCTGAGTTAGGGTTAAACTGAATGTGAATGTTTTTGAAGAGCTGGGTCCAGGTTCCCCATATCCAAATTGGTTTCTCCGCAGCCACACAGCAGCTGCGACAGGTCTGTCATATGTTTACAGCTCCACTTGGTTATTCTGTGGAGGGGGAGCAGTAAAAATGAGGGGGAAACCTCCTCCCATACTATTTTGACATGGCAAAATGATTTGGAGGGGAAGAGAGGAGCTCTTCCTTCCCCTCTGGTGGCATCCTCCTGGGACTGCTGCTGTGTAGCTACAGGGAAAGCAAGTTTTACAACATGGTAAAAACTTGAATGTCTAGTTTGACCCTTTGTGACTGGTTGATAATAGACATCAAGGGTTCATTTATGTGATCCTTATATGCTTTTAACAGTCAAACTGGGCAAGAAACCAGTGTGCAGGTCCCAGGATCACTATGACTGGTCCAAAATGGTCCAAAAGTAGATCAGATGACATATTATGCATTTCTTTTTTCTTGTTTGTATTACAGCCGGGATTCAGATCAAAATGTATTTCTGTTGTTTTATCAGAAAAAAAAACTTCTCAAAGGTTTTGCTGCTAATTGTCTGTTCCTGAGAGAGTAAAGGTACAGATTTCAGAATAGATAGATGTTGAGACACCTTAAGCAATTGGGATGGTCATAAACTAGCTGATGCAATGGTTGCAGAGAAATAACATTTCTTTGTTGCTAATACTACCACTTCATAGGTCTTCGAACAGGCTCTGTAACATCCTCTACAAGATTCTGTGTGTATCAGATTAGATACTTGATATACATATCGAGTTGCACCAGCTGGGAATTAATTTCTGCTTTTCTTTCCTGAATTTGGTCATTTTATACTTGTTTCATCACATCCTGTGGAACTGTAAATCTCCAGGCACTGTTTGGAGGTGTATGGCAGCTGATATTCCTAGAATATGTTGATTTGAGAAACTTTACCAGGTCCCAAAGAACCAAAGTTTGTATTTGTATCTCCTAATATTATTTCCTAACAGACAACTTTGTGTAGTTCTGTGAAATGACTTGGAATTGCCAATGAGAATTCTCATCACTCTCAAACTGCAAGTATTAAAATTATTTAGGTGAAGCCATGTAAATTAAACTTTTATTATATTTATATAAGCTGAACTTGCAAACATATCATAAGAGCACTGAAGTAGAAGAACAGGGCAATGGTGAGGAACCTGGACCTATGTCAAGAACAGCAGCAACCTGACTAATGGAAGTCCCATTCTGATTGCTGACTAGTTTTGTTAACACCAATGGTACTAATCAAACATCTTCAGATTTTATTTTTATGACTATGAAGGATGCATTTTTAAAAAATCAAACAACATTTCAAATGCACATGGTTTAATTGAACCTATCACCTTCTCTGGAAAGTGAAGCTTAAGAAAGACTATAATTTGCACTATTGAAGAAGTTTTGCAACTAAAGAGTGAATATCATTTTTTTTTTAAAAAAATCCAACATTCAGCAAAACAGCCACATATTTTGGAATCTTTGCAGCTAATCTTTCTTATTCTAAACTTGCATTTAAATTAGAAAAAAAGAAGTCTGAAATTAATATTTATTGGCTTCATGTTTCATTATCGTTAGAAATTAGTTTGTTCTTGGGTAAACAGTTTATAGTAAGATATAAATATGTTCCCTTGACCTATTAACTGCCTCAATATATTATGAATTTATTGACAGTTGCTGTAAAATTTACTTACAGCTATTAAACCTTTTTACATACTTGATATTCCTTTGTCTCTATAAGGCAGAGAAAATGAAGGGATCTTTTTAAAAGATAATACTCTACTGATATTAAATTCCTCTGAGATTTTAATATATTGTCAAAGTTTATTGGTCATAAAACAAACCTAGAGCTTACAAAAATTTACACTAGAATATTATTTAAGAAAAAGACATGTAAATGTTACTGTCGTGAGAGTGATATAAGCCATTGAAATATATAAAACTGTACGACAAATGCTAGCTTAAAATAACATTACAGGTCCTGTTTAAACACATCATGCAGAATGGTCCAAATACTATATTTCTATTGTTTATCTGGTTCTTAGTACCTGTGATCTAGAGCCCAATACATTAAGGCCTAATTATTTTTGATCATGTTCAAGAATATGTTGCCTCTGTGTGGATGGGATTCTATATGCTTGATCACATACAGAGGTTCACTGAAAGGTCATATTTCCAATTATCCATCTCATGAAATCAAAGGGGCAGTCACTAGACAATTTAACCCTTGAACAAATTTTATGCATAGAAATACTTAATTTTAGTGAAAACACTGGAATTAAAACAATTTGGAGGAATAAAAAATATAAGTAACAATTTCCATATCCAGCTGTCAGTACAGAATTACCTCAAGACCTATTTGATGCAAATAACATCAACCTTTATTTCTCTATTCTGTCTACCATGGGTGTAAACATGGACTGGATGGAGTCTAAGATGGAGGTCCTGTAGGTTGGTGGCTCAATGGATCAGTGAGTTCTGAATGAGATTGTATTCCCTCTTAAAGATCAAGTTTACAACATGCAGTGCTTTTGGATCCAACTTTGAATATGGCCACTCAAATAGCATCCGCTGGCAGAAGGTTCTTTCCCCAGCTTGTTATGTCAACCTTCTGAGAATAAATGATCTTGCCAAAGTTATTAATGCATTCTTCAAATCCAGGTGTGATTGTGATTATAATACATTCTATGACAGGCTGCCCTATAAAAATGTTTAGAAAATTCAATTGGCTACAATATGGTGTCCAGGCTATAGACTGGAGCTTGATGAAGTGTTCATAGCATACAAATATTGAAATGTCTTCACTGCATGCCAATTTGTTTCTGGGCACCATTCAAGGCCTGGGATCAAGACATCTGCAGGACCAATGCTTCTCATGCCCAGAAACTGAGATCTTCTTCTGAGCTTCTTTGTTATGTACCCCAACTCCAAAATTTAGGCAAGTAACAGTGTCCCAGATGATGTTCTATGAGTTGATACCCAGCAACAGAATCCTCTCCCTTGGATATTCACCTGGCACCATCTGCACTAATCCCATCCTTGTTTTTCCTGAACCTTAGATAACAAGTCATTTTGGCCTTTTGTTGCCATTTTTTGGCCTGGTTTTAGATTTTATGCTGGGGTGTATTTTTTTTTCATTATTTTAATTGAGGTTGTAACAATTGGTCAAGTACTTTTTTAAAAAAATACAAAGGTAGCATATACATCTCTAAAAACAAACAAACTGGCTTTGTCAAATCCCTTTTTATTCTCTAAAATGAGATTTGTCCAATAATAATGGTACTATCATATCATAACTATTTCACATGATTAAATAATTAAGCTGTAGTTTTTGCAAGAAAATGATAATGATAATTCATCCATAAGCAAACATTAAAATAGCAAGAAGTGGGGGAAAGATTTCTCTGGTGTTTCCATTTCTATTCCCTTTGATCTAAAAGAAGTGGCTATATCATGTTAAAGATTAAGAAATCCATACTGTGTGACTTTGAAAGCACACCACATAGGTTGCAATAATATTTTAAACCTATATCATTGTCGAAACATTCTCGAAAGCTTATGCTACAATAAAATTGGTTAGTCTTAAAGGTGCTACTGGACTCTTTTTGAGATTGTCAAAACAGCAACTGCTTCTTAATGTAGGTTTCCCATTTTTCTGAATATCTGCTTACTTTGGATGCTCACCAGGCCATCGGCATAAGTTACTTTCTAACGTACTGTGTCACCTATCAAACCTTCCAAAAGAATGGGTTCTACCCATGAATGCCTTTGACAGGGTATCTACGGTGCCTGTGTAACCCAGAGATTATATAAAATAAAAGCAGCTTTGTTTTTCTATTGTGCAAGCATGCTATGTAACTAATGTGACTTTGTGGTTTCCTGTCTCAGCTTTGAAATATAGCAAAATCACAAAAGCTACTGTAGAGTTCAGAACAAACACAGGGGGTATGTTTAGTTATTTGTTTTGTAGTAAAATAAAATATTTATTATACACAGACACCTACTGTGAACAGAGGGTAAGGCCACTGTGTTTTATCTCTAGGGTGTCATGTTTGACTTCCATTAGGGATGTATTACAGACCTGTGGGTTTTCATGAATTCAGAAAGTCCACTTTGAACACTGATTTCAAAGCCTACAGGGGGGTGTGAGGGATGTAAGAAACCTGCTTCGTAGGAATGAACCTGTTGCATCCAATACACACCTTATGTTTTAGAAGTCAAAACAACTTGCAAGAGAGTAAGGTTATTTTTTATCCTTTTGCAATATTTTTAAAGGAAGCACCACTATAGTTTTCTTTAAAACTTTCATTAGAACATTCAAGGTGATGAACATTCTTCTGAACAACAACTTCCCAATCTCCATTACATTAGCTTCCTCACTTACATTTTTCACTTTAATTCTATCTCAATTAATCATAATGAAGAAGATGGTACCATCTAAATAAGCAAAGTGGATATCAACAAGTGCTTCTTAGAAGAATGTAGATTTATACAAATACGGCTTCTAAATAAGTGCCAAGCTACAAGTGACGCCTTACACAGGTTGGACACTTGTCAGCTTCCCTCAAGTTTTGATGGGAAATGTAGCCATCCTGGTTTTACAGCTTGGGTCACCATTACAGCTGCAAGACCAGGATGCCTACATTTCCCAACAAAACTTGAGGGAAGCTGACAAGTGTCCAACCTGTGTCAGGCGTCACTTGTAGCTTGCCTCTTCAGCTTTATCAGTAAAAACTCATTCTGGAATCTTGTGTGCCTGTGAAGCAGAGATGGGGAAAGGGTAGGAAACCTTGGAAGATTGTAATTACATGGTTTGTCTTTGCCAGGTACTGGAGAAGAAGTAACAGGGTCCCAAGGAAATGAGTATAGAGTCAGGCAATTGTATGCATTCCTATACGAAAACAGCAAGATGTAATGTAACTGGATACTCATCAGAATAATTTTATTATATTAACTTTATTAATGAACTTTATTGACAGTGTTATATTATTTGAACAATTTTTATATGTTGTACATGTTTGGATACTTTCTATTTTATATGCATAATTATTTTTTTTTAAATATCTTGGGAAAATCTAGCCTTCACACAATGCTGTGTGCGGGTTCTGAATATTGTAGTGGTTATTCTTGCATACTTGATGCAGAAATTATCATTTATCTAGGACCTCACCCCCTAGTGTCCCAGCCCAGGTCAATCCAGTTGCTCCATGAAATGCAAATATTTCTGAGATCACCAATGGTTCTAATGTAACGCTGAGATGACCTATAGCAATGGACTACTTGGGAAAAATTAGTAGCATGTGTACTTGTTCCTTGGGCTACTAACATTTCACCAGTGCCACACCAGTTCTGACCTCACTGATGTGAAGAAACTCTTGGAATTGTAGGAAATGTCAGAAAATTCTCTCACCCTCTTCCTTCTAGGTGGGCAAAAACAGCCTCCAATATTTCCAGAAGGAATTAGCTGGAGAGTTAAATAGTCTATTAACTTGATGTAACAGGCCATCAAAAAAGACACCTAATGTGATTTCACAGTGTCCATCAGATCTTTGTGTTGTTTGCTTAATTTGGAAATTCCCGCCAAAATGCTGTGGAAACACAGGACTTACATAGATCAAACATAGCTGAAATCTGTGGCTGAACTCTCAGCCATAATATATAGGAAGTTGCCTTTTATTTAAGTCTTTTATGGATTGGGCTGTTTTGTGGGTTCTTCTGACTCCATACTGCATCAATTTCTCTCCAAAGTTCTGTAGATATGGTCAAAACATGCTGAATTAGTCTTCAAACTGTTTCCCAGACTTTTTTGCTTTCTGCATGGAGATAGTCTGCATCTGCCGCATAATCAATCTTTCCCCAGTTTTTCTGCAGCTTTTCTGCCTGTGCACAAACCTTGAATTTTTCCCCCCCCCAGCAAAGTCAAACTGGGGTTTTTTTTTGAAGTGCAGATTGCTTTCTTTGGAGTGAGGCCTGGCTCTGGCTCTGCCTTTCATCTTCCCCTTTATCCTCCTGTGTGCTGATTGGTTAAACAGCAAGCAATCCAGTTTTTTCTTTTTAAAATTTGTTGCAACATTGCATTGTTGGAACATTGGTGCATTTTAAAAAAAACCTTGCAAGTTTCCTAAGCATATCAGCTGCAATATGGCTAAGAGAAATTTTAAGAATGGACTGAAAATGTATTGTGTGCGCACATAACCTAGCACTAAGAAGTAAATTCCTTTTTAATTCTTTTAAACAATGCTGCAGTGTAGGTGCCTTTGGGGTTGGGGGTGGACCTTGCAAGTTCCCTTAGCTGATCAACTGAGGAAACTGAAGTCCTCAGCTGATCAACTGATGAAACAGAAAGCCCACAGCAGAACAAGGCATTTTTCTAGCACAGAAAAAATAAACAGGCACCACTTCAGTTTGACTCCCTTGTTACAGAAGCTAAAGCAGATCAGATCCTTGTGGAGCAAATACTCAGAAAACCAGGTGTACATGCAGAAAACACCTTAGTTAGACAGACCATATAACGCAGTATAGGAACCCCCCAATCCATTTTCTTTGTATTAGCCTCTTTCATAGTCTTAAAATCAGAAAGAGTCCAGTAGCACCTTTAAGACTAACCAATTTTATTGTAGCATAAGCTTTCGAGAATCACAGTTCTCTTCGTCAGGTGCATGGAGGGCCAAAAGAAACTGGTCAGTCTTAGTTTGTTATTATGGGCTACTCTGACTGGCAGTGGCTCTACAAAGTCTCAGGCAGAAGTCTTTCACCATACTGCTGAAATCCTTTTAACTGAATGCTTGCCATTGAACGTAGGACCATACACAGTACATGTTAATCCCAGTTTGCTCCACTTTTCTATGGGATCTTCTTATATGTCCTGTGTTTGAAAGAGACCTTTATGGCTTCACTTCGTAATGACCTTAGTACAGACTGAAATACACTGCACCCATTTATGGTAGACTTAGATTTGTCTTCTTGCTCCATCCATTTACTTAAATCAACAACATTTTTTTATTTGGATTGATGCCTTAGTAATAAAAACTTGGTAAAAGGCACTAAGGCTGATTATTAAATGGAATTTCTCAGCTTCTGAGAAAACCAACATTGTGGGCTGAAGTTTTATACCAGACCAAGTTAGAATCTTACTCTGATAGACTTTCCCATACACAATATTGTTAGGAAATATCCTGTAGAAAGAAAAAGGCATTCCCCTAGAGCATTATAGTTTTCACATGATCTGATTCTCTTATATAAAAAAGGAAGAATAAATTAAAGGGGTTTGTGTGCGTTACAGAAGGATAAAGTTATCTCTTTTTATAAAGTTGAATTTTCAATAACGTTATCCCATTCATTTGCTGCAGGCAATAGGCATTTCCAAATGAAGAAGGGGTGATTATTACCAAGTCAGTCTCCTATTGCAATGCAGAACCTACTTGACACCCCAGGATAAGCATTTCAAGCAGAGTAATGGGTTGGGGAAGGGGGCGGAGTGGGCATCCCAATTATAACAAATCCTATAGTAGCAAACTTTGGTGGCGCATTTTTTCCTGCCCCATCCCACATCATTTCAAAATTTCCGTTATCAAGATCATATTTTCATGGGGCACAAGTTGCTGCAGAAAGATCCAGTATTTTAAGACTACAAGACAACAGGATGCTAATTTATTTTGCTTACCATCAACTGCAGAAAGATCCAATATTAAGACTACAAAACAACAGGATGCTAATTTATTTTGCTTACCATCAAGTTATGAAACACCTCTCCCCTCATGTTCTATACAATGGGTTAGATTAGATCCTGTGCATGTATCTGCAGGTGAAGGACTTTCTGGCAGTAAAGAGGAGGTTCTCCCCTCCTCTGCCAGCTGCAGGGTAAAATGTCCTCCAAATACTGTTTCTCATGAACAGCAGATCTATGGGATCAACTCTATTTCTGATTTTTGCAGCTGCTGCCCACCCACCTTAACTAAATAATGTGGAATGAACTGATCACCTTTTGGGGTTCACAAGAAATTTACCTAGAAGGTGGCCTTTTATTACCTGCTTTTTTATTAGCAGGGATTGATTTTAATAATGAAGTCTGGGTGTTGAGTGATTAGGTAAATTGGTAAGTTTGTTCAACGAGATCTGAACATACAATGAGATCTAAACACACTAGACAGATTTGAATATGATGGAATTTAACATGGATAAATGCCAGGTTCTGCATCTGGCTTACAAAAATGAAAAGAATGACTAATGGATGGGGGATACACTTCTTGGTAGCAGTGTGTGTGAACAAGATCTTGCGGTACAGGTGGTTGGGAAGCTAAATATGAGCAGTCAATGTGATGAAGCAGAGGAAAAGGGGAATTCAGTCTTGGGGTTTATCAACAAATGCATACCATCCAAATCACAGGTTGTCATTGTCCCGCTATAGACCTCATTGGTCAGGCCCCTCCTGTGCTCAGTTCTGAAGGCCTTCCTTCAAAAAAGCATATGGACAAATAGTGCAGAGGAGAACAACCAGGATGATCAGGGGCTGGAGACCAAGCCCTGTGAGGAAAGACTGACAGACCTGGGGATGTTCAGTTTGGAGAAGAGAAGGTGGAGGGAAGACATGATTGCTCTCTTTAAATATTTAAAAGGCTATCATTTAGGGGAGGGAAGGGAGCTGTTTCTGTTGGCAAAAAGGCTCACAATAGAAGACTGTTGGCAATAGGACTCATAATAGATAATAGAACTCTATTTTAAAGTACAGGAGGGAAAGTACCAGCTGGACATTAAGAAAATCTTCATGTTAAGAGTAACTCAACAGTGGAATCAGCTGCCTAGGGATATGATAGGTTCCCCCTCACTGGCAGTATTCAAGGAGCAGCTGGACAAATACTTGTCAGGGATGCTTTAGGCTGTTCCTGCATTGGGCAGTGGGTTGGACTAGATGATCTGTAAGGCCCTTCCAACCCTATGGTTCTATGGCAGGAATAGTATGGGATAGGCAAAGCTAATTGGCGATGGTACTTCTTGGTGGAGTTTTCTGTCCAGACTAGAATAGACAAAGCAGGAAAGGGGCAGTTTAAACTTTTCCTGTGGCTTGCAAGTGGCAGGTCCCTTTAAACTATCAGCTGGCAGGCGGCAGGGGGCGGGATCCCTGTCAGTCTATGGATGACAGGCTATGGCAGATAGACTCCTGTACCCTCACAGCAAGAAATCCACGGTCTTGGTTGAAAGGCTTTATTCAGGAATCACAGTAAATCCACAGATATGTTCATAGGATTGCTCAGAAGGAAAATAAGCAAACAAGCAAGTTGACAGGAATACCTAAATGTGTTAAAATCATTCCTTTTATAGAGCACAATTACTTGTCCCCCGTCCCTACAGTAAAACATAATTTTTGGTGCGAAGCAGTCTTGAGTACTCCTCGCACAGTTTACCTATCAGGTCTAGACACTAGGAAGGCATAAGATTAGGGTAGAAATACAGTGATTCATGAGAACGAACAGTTTACAAGGTCAGAAGCCCTGGGAGCTTCAAAGCAGTTAGATAAGGCACCTGTAGCTTCAGTAGGCCTGTGAAAGCAAGGCAATTTATGGCATTGGCAATATGATATCAAGTCACAGGATGGAACAATAGTTCAGTATAAAATACTGGTTCACAGCAACACTTCAGCTGAAAGTAATGGCATGGATGGGTGACAGACATGACCCCCCCCCCTTGCCACCTGCCAGCTGATAGTTTAAAGGGACCTGCCGCTTGCAAGCTGCAGGGCCCTTTAAACTGCCCAATCACAGGGATTCCCCCCTGCCGCCTGCCAGCTGATAGTTTAAAGGGACCTTCCCACTTGCAAGGCAGGAAAGGCAGTCAAATTTCCCTTTCCTTGTCGCTGCTAAGTGGCCAGAAAGGGGCATTTAAACACCATGAACCACGAACTGGTTCATAAACTGGTCCCAGTTCGTGCTTCGTGGTTCGTGAAAATCCATGAACCTCATGGTTTGGTTTTTTTGTGATTCATGCCCATCTCTAAGCACCACTGGCTGACTTGGAGCTAAGTTGGTGTTGCTCAGAAATCCTGGCAGTCAATAGGTTAGTTGTGGTAAAATGCTTAAGATGAGTTATTAAATAAAACCTAGTTTAACCCATAATTATTCTCTCTGCCTTTTAAAATACTTAAGATAAGTGATTAAGTTTAATCCACAAATGGTATCTCTTCATTTGGAGGTGGGGGATGTGGAAAAGATAATCCTTTGTCAAGAATCATTTTTCTTCACACTATTAAACTTCCATGTTCCAAAGATATTTTATAACCCGTGCTGCAGTCTATCATCCCAACATGAAAACAACCTGTATGGCAGAATCCTCATGCTAGATAAACCATTCACCTCCTGGATTGCCTTCTTCTCACAGGAAAACCTAGTTGTGAATTATTACTCTATTGCAATGCTAGTGCAATATCCAACCATGTGTGGATGCAACCTAGAGAAAAAAAATATGGGAGGAGAATGTAACTTTTGCCTCATACTGTGCAGATTGCATTTGATGTTTCAGATAATATAAGATCAGGTCAGTAGACGTTAAATACTTTAAAAATCCACTTAAATTCTTTTAGCTGGGAGAGTAGCGTGCACTTAAACTAGTCCAAAGGAAGTCAACAGAGCTTAAAATGCTTTGCTTCAGTTGAATTGTTCCTATGCTCTTTCTGCCACGTTAACAATCTGAGTTACTTGCTACCGCACAGCAGTCCCTTGTTCACTTCCAACATTAGAATAGGTTTGATTCAGTGGAAGAAAATATTTGCATCTGAATAAGTAGTGGACCATTTTGTATTACATGTCAGTCTGACTTTCTGTGAGGAGGGGGGAAGGTGCAACATACCCTACTTTCTAACCCACCTGGTGTGTTGGCCCAACCTCTGACACCTGCAGGCTTCCACAAGGTGGCATCATGTAACTTGGCAAAAGCCTACAGACACAGAATTTGTTTGTGCTTACACATTAGACTTAGTCCTATCTTATGTTAAACTGCTGGGTCCTATCCTTATGTTAAACAGTTTTGGCATTAGAGCAGAACCAGTATGCCTGATGAGTGGAGAAGACACATGCTCTGTCTGTCTCCTCTTGCTCAGTGCAAGGAGGCTACTATACTATCAAAACTAGCAGAGTTGGGGAAGTTTTCTTATAATGATTGTTATTCAAGGGTAACAATTCCAAACAATAGACCGGTTATTTTAGTCTCATCTCACCAATCCCAGAAATATAGGTGGTTCCCATTGATTAACACACATGTGCAAGTTTGTTGTGATAAACTTTGATTTTCAAGTCACTAGAACTAGCACATAGACTCCAGTGAAATGCAAATGATCTGGGCCTTTACCTCCATTTTTAAAAACAAATCTCTTCAAAAATCTACATATCTGAATATTAGGAGACTGTGCAAGAGCTTGCTTTTCTGTATGAGGATCCTCTTGAAGTTCTGTAAGCAGTAGAATTGTACACTGCTGCTGAAGCAACTTGTGGAAAAATAAGGTCATGTGCTTCCTCGTTCCACTTCAGTTCCACCACTAAATGTGAACTTCCATTTCAGATTAAATATGTCATGACCAATGTCAGATATTTGGACAACTTCAGAGTCAAATAACCCAAGGCAATCTGCTCTGATCATACCATGCCTTCAGTGTAAGACCATACCATTCGGGAATTTAATAAAGTACTCCATCCTGCATTGATCTTTTCCTGATTCTTTCTTCTTTGCCCTTTCCACCACTTTCCTGAAAAACAATACAATAGCTGCTCCATAATATTACACTTTGCTGCTAACACACACTTTTATACATAAATATGTGCACAGCATTCTTTTGACAATTCTTTTTTGTTAGATGGCATACAATTTCAACACCTACTTTTTTGCCCTTACAAAAGTAGCAAGGCAATTTAAGTTGCAATATTAGGATGCAAGATGGAATACATATTCTATTATATTGTGTTGTGATTGGACTACAGCCTGTGCTGAGACTCTGAAAAGCAATACATATCCAAACAATTAGTCTATGGTTATTATAAGTAATCACACTTTTAGCATTTGATATCACAAATTGATATGACAGTAAACAAGATTAAGGAAAACCAAGATATTTAATTTAAAAATAAGACCATTGTCTTCCAATATCTTAGAGCTGTTCAATTGCTGCTGTCACATTCTGTCTTATTAGTTGAGTTCCAGTGCCATCATATTAAATTACACAGTACATGGTCATATAGAAACTTATCCTTTACCATAGTAAATAGAACTTACACTCAGTTGCTAACTACAACAGTTGGTAACACCAATAATAGTCTTCTGTCAATCTCTCCTTCTCATACATCTTATCTGTCCTATCCATCTCAGTCTCTTTTTCATTCTCGAAACAATTTTAATGTTGAAATATGTGGCTAGAGTTACCACTGCCAACCTCCAGATGGGGTCTGAAGATCTGTTGGAATTATAATGGATCTCCAGAGGTCAGATCTCCTAGAGAAAATGGCTTATTTGGAAGGTGGATTCTGTGACATCATAGCCTACTGAGGTCCTCTCTCTCCAAACCTCACCATCCTATGCTCCATTTCCAAATATCCAGGAATTTCCAAACTTGCAGTTAGCCCACCTGTGGCTCTTAGTACAATCCTAAGTGGAGTTCCACCTAACTAAATTCATATACTTCAATAGGAGTAATTCTGCTTATTTATTTACATTATTTATATTCCATCTTTCTAACTGAAACTCAAGAGGATTCCATTTCTTAGTTTCCCAAGTAAAGTAACAAGATTGCAAATAGTTACAGATTTGTGAAAAGGACCCAGTTTGTTGCACAAGTTACTGTGCAATTAATCTAATTGTACAGAATGCTGAAAGGTCATAGTAAAATGGGCAGAATATACAATGGGTTGAAATGCAAATCATGATGGCACTTGCTAAATCAGATGAAAGACTAGCTTATTTGCAAGTTGAATGGAGAACAATGCACATCGAAACACATTTCACACATTATGCTTAACAACAGTAATGCAAAACAACCATGCAAGATTTAAGGAAATTACCTATGAATGATCATTATCCTAGCCATGTAGTTCTACTGGCATTTGGGAATGCTGGAAAAACATTGGGAAGCTTCACAAATAATTAGTTGGGAGCAAGTGCTTATCTGCAGGACTGTCTCTCCCCATATGTGCCCTGGAGGATGCTCTGATTGGGAAATAGCTAGTTGGTGGTCCCTGGCCCCAAGGAGGCCTGCCTAGCTTCAACAAAAGCCAGGGCTTTTTTAGTCCTGGCTTTGGCCTAGTAGAACTCTGTCTATTGAGACCAGGGCCCAGCAGTATTTGTTATCGTTCTACTGGGGCTGCAAGATGGAGATATTCCGCCAGGCATATGGTTGAGGCTGGGCCGCCTGGCCTCCTCTGGCTGATAAGGGGAAGATTTGAACCCTCCCTGTTAGGATTGTCAACCATCCTGTTTTCTAAATTAGTGTTATTGACTGCTGCCATCTATCTATCTATCTATCTGTCTGTCTGTCTGTCTGTCTGTCTGTCTGTCTGTCTGTCTGTCTGTCTGTCTGTTAAATGTTTTTTAATGTTTTAATTATGTATGAATTATGTGATGGATTTTAACTTGCTGTAATCCACCCTGAGGCCACTTGTGGGGAGGGCAGAATAAACAAACAAACAAACAAATAAAGCAAGCTAGGGAATGCATTGTCCCTTGCTTATGACAGAGGCAATTTCCCAAATCTTATTTACCCAGCATTTTGCCAAAGATAAAACCATAATTTTTTTTCCTTTTTTTATTAAGACATTTATTTTTTAACAAAGATGAAAGAAAAGATATTTTCCACCAAAAGGGTGGGGGGAGCATGATGTGTGAAACTTTTCTTTCTTTTCTAGGGCTACTTTTCATCAAAAACAGGCATATTATATTGCCAGCATACATTTTCCTTCATATTTGTAATGCTATCAGGTATGGACAGTCATGTAAAAAAGTGCTACTGACATTAGGGAGTAGACACTTCTAAGTATAGATGGATTGTGTACCATTTGCCATTCTCTGGCTAAATGCCCTCCCTTTCTTCATCTCAGCTGTTCATCATATCTGCCATATGTTCCCACCCTCCCTTACCAATCCTACTAAATGGCATGAAAGTTCTGAACATGAAGATAAGAGAGTCCTTTTGTTTTCACTGCTAACTCTTTTTAAAATTGTGACCCTTCTTCTGTTTGCTTTTTCCTTCCCTAGAACCTTGTCCCTAGATGAGAAATAACTGGGCTAACTCAGATGGCTGTACATGTAGATTCATCAGCAAACCAGTCAACAAGGAGTATAAGAGCATATAGAAATCTGTTCTCATGAAAATACATACTACAGTCAATGCACCAAATAAGATCACTATGTATATTTAGAAAAACATAGAAAATCTTTCAAAATGTCCATGTTCTACTAAAGATTTTCTCCATGTTTCTGCATTTTTTTCATATATTAGCTCAGACATTTCACTATTCATTCATTATCACTTAATGTAAACAATAAGCAGTGACCTCAGTTTTCAGAAACATTGAGAACTTGATGACTAGATTACCGGTAAGATTTTATAGGATTCAATTACTTTGTAACAGACTGAAAGTCTCAAGGACATGCAGGAAAACATAGTATACATATCAAAATATCCTCTCAGTTATACAACATATTCTATCTAGTCATGAAACCAAAGTACCACAAAGATGAAGGATTCTTCAATGTTTGTTTCAGGATAAGATGGCTTGAGAATTTAAAGATCATTTCTGTATATAATCTTTCATTCTATATCATCTTCTCCAACCTATGCTGAATTCAATTGAACTTGGTGGATAACAAATATTTTCATTAAAAAACTGGGGTGGCAAAGACACACATTGCTAGAAGGTACATATATGTAAGCATGTAAGGCAGTTCTCATCCAGAAAACATTAGATAGATGAACTTTTCCATCAGATGTGGCTATGAGTTTGCTTATCCTGTGTGTTTAACTCTTAGCTATGTTAAGTCTGAGTGCTTTAAAATTGGTAAATTGTCTATTTTAATCTGCTTTAACTTTCTTAATTTGCCTTTGCAACTTGGTTGCTACATGGCGCACCACCTTAAGTCCAAGTAGATAAAGCAGGATAGAAATATTTAAGATACGTAAAGAAGTAAAATGCACAACTGGATTTTTGTTGTATTGAGAACATGTGAAAACTCAGTACAAACCAAATGCTCATCAAACATTTTGACTCGCTGTTCATGATTTGCAGGCAGCTTGTGAGCCACACTGTTGGCTAATCAAGTACCTCTGCTTGAAACTGTGCTGCTGTCCCGCTGTTAATTGTGAAACAATGATTTTCAAATATCACAGATCAACCCTGTGCTAGTCTGACATAATGGATGATTTTGTGAGGTCGGTTTGTGTAATTGTTCTCACTTTGTCTCTTGGGAGAGACAATAATAAAGATTGTGTTGATCAGAGGCTACCAGTTGCACAAACAGTGAATACGGAACTGGGTAACACAATGAAAATTAACTTTAGGGTTCCTACTTGATTGAAATATGGCCAGTGTTTATTGCAAATGAGAAAGAAAAGCACCAGGCATATGCAAAATATAACTCACCAAACCAAACATAATCCACCAAACATGCATGGTGATCTTCAAGAGGTGGGAGCCATTTCTCAGTGATAGAGCATCTGCTTTGTATGCAGAAGGTCCCAGGTTCAATTCCTGACATCTCCTGTGAAAAGGATCTGGTAGTGGATGATGTGAAAGACCTGGGGGAGCTGCTGCCAGTCAGAGTAGTCAATTCTTACCTTAATAGATGTACGGTCTGACTCAGTATAAGGCAGCTTCAGGTATTCATATGTGCTTAACTTGATCATGCTTCCTCATTTTGCTGTCCGAACAGGGAGAAATAATTGTGCCTCTGGAGGATGGCCACACATGGTTGCAGAGCTCCATTTAGCCTGATCGGTCATCAGCTGTGCAGCTCTGAGTTAAAGATGAATAATTTTGTCATTGCAATGTGGCAATGTTGGCCTGGGATTGCATATACTGAACTCATGTTTTACAGCCTACCTGGCATGAACATCCTGACAGGAAGTGATTGCAAAGAAAAAAATTGTTAGGGTCAATTCACCCTTTCACCAATTATGGTTTTTTTTAAGGTTGTTGCTTACATTTGCTTTTCTATTTGACCTGTGCCGCTGCTGAGATGCATAATCAGAAGATTAGCTATGGTACAGGGCTCCCTTTACCCGTTGCTGAGAATACAATTCCTTACTCCAGAGAAGCCAAAATCACTTCAATGGGACTGTTGCGGAATAAGTGGCTTAATGATTGTAGCCTAAAATACTGGACTGGGAAGGGCATGGTAATTGTTCAGCAGTATGCGTAACTGTTCTGTCTCCAGGAAATTGAATTAGCACATAGATTATAAGCAAAGGATTCAAAGCACCTCTTGTATGTGGTGAACGGATGATTATGCACTAAAAGCTGCTAAGGTGTACAGAAGTCTCCTTTAGCAGTATCGTCCTACAAACATTACTCCCTTCACTCCCTTCATTCCTCATGATAACTGTATTTACTTTAGTTCAATTTTTTAACTTAATGCATTTTATTTCACTTTTGCATAATTTTTGCCTGGCATCAGTGTTTGAATTTTACTCTACCACATCACTTCCCCCCCCCCACAGCTTTCCTGGCTTTTTAAAATGTTCTGTTTTCCACATGAGTACTTCCCATAATTATATACATATATAGTTTATCCCTGGGGGATGCTGGATTTTCATGTTTGCTTGTTCTTGCATTTGTTCTTTTAGATTTCCCCAATTATTTCCCTTGTTTTGAATCTATTTCCCTCTATCTGTGTATGCATTCCTTTATGTAGTCATTCATTCTCCCCCTACAGTGGTCAGTAGACCATAATGGGGTACATACACAGTTCAAAAGAAGAACATGGTGATTAAAATTAACATGGGTAATGATTAAGAGAATTAAAATATATACTGATGCATATACAAATTAAGAACTGAAAAGGCATTTGACTGATGGTTTAAAGTTTTAAAATAACAGCAAAAGGGGTTAAAAGTGGATGAAGAAACTCTCCAAGAGGCTTTCTCCCAACTGAATAAATAGCCAACTACATGACATTCAAAGTAATTAATATGTAAAGTGATGCACACTGGAGCCAAAAATCATAACCTTTCATATATTTTAATGGGTTTATATCACAGTTTATCATGCAGTTTTGCTGGAGCAGTAACTTATGTGTGGGCTACGTTGCGGCTGGGGGGGACTGGGGTGGCGGGGCTACATTGCAGTTCTATGCTCATCCTCTGCATAGAGACAGATGGTGGCAGGAGCAGGGTGGGGAGGGGTGAAGAAGGGGCTTGGCTCCACGCCAACAGGGTTTGTGATCCCCACTGCCATTCTTTGGCGGCAAAGGAAGCTGTCACAACTTCATTATTTGGTGGTTTTGGCACATCATGCTGGATCCACTGGGGTGAGTTGTGATGGCTGGGCAACTCACCCTCCCCTTAAAGTATCTGGCAGAACTGAAGGGTATGTGTCAGGTAATCAGTCCCCTTCTGTCCCTTGCAACTTCCTTCCTCTGTCCCTGCCAACACCAAATCCTAGAGTGGACTAGGGCAGTCTCAAACACTGGCCTGGATTAAAGGAACACAGTTGTCAAAACAACACAGCACCTCATTTCTGGAATGCCTATCATCTTGAGGCTTGCCAACTTTATTTTCTTTCAAGTAACAGACCAAAACACATCTTTTTAACCCATGCTTTTAATTAGAGGTTTTATCTTACCAGCTTTTTAATGGGTTGCTTCTATTTTATGGATAGTTTTATGCTGTCCAATGGCTTTTAATGGCTTTTTAAAAATATTGTGACCTTGTTTTATTTGTAAGCTATCTCAAGCATGACTCTGCAGAGGCGGCATAGAACTATCCTAAAAAAAATAGCCAGTATACAAGCCACTAATATTTTGTCAATGCGTTCAACAAGTGGTAAACCATCCATATTCATATCAATCTTCAGTGGTGAATAAGAGGGTGGAATTACACAGTCCAGTGTGAGAGAATTGCTCCTCTGTATTTGCTCTATGGCTAACCCAACCATGCTATTGCCAGTTTTACCTTAAAGAAATCAGCAGAGCATAATGCATGCTAACACTGTTTACTGTTCATTTGGGGTTTAAGAGTCCAACAGAACCTTTAAGACTAACCAGCTTTATTGTAGCATAAGCTTTAAAGAGCCACAGCTCTCTTCATCAGATGCAGGACAGCTAAAACGGCTAACTCCTCTGGATCTTTGGGGTTTATACGTCACTTGTTGCCAGTCTCCACATGGAGCCTGGAGATCTCCCAGAAATACAACTGATCTCCAGGTTACAGGGATCAGATCCCTTAGAGAAATGGCAGCTTTAAGGTAGACTTCATGGCATTATACTCCACTGAGCACCCTCCCCTTCACATACACTGCCATCCCCAGGTTCCACCCACAAAATCTCCAGGAATTTCCCAACCTGGATCTGGCAACACTTTTTTTTTTCTTTTGGAAGTTCAAAATGCAACTGAAGGTTTATTTACAGTACGTAATGTCAGAAGGCAGGTAGGCAGGTGTTTGAACTTAAGTAACAGAAAGGTTTTTGTACAGGAACTTCACTGGTGTGAAGCACAAAACATGTGGTTTAACACTAGGTTGCTGGCTTCTTTCAGAGGTTGACACGGCTTCACAGATGTTACATTTTATATACTCAAACACAAACACAGCACGACTTTCCCTCCTCTCCAGACTTAAGGGTGCTCCACTGAGACAACTTTTTGTGACAGTTTCTTCATGAGGTTAATGCAATCCTGGCAACAACACAGAGACTAGTTGTGGTTAGAGATGGGCACAAACCTGAATACAAACCAAAAAAAACCACGAACTAGCCCAGTTCATGGTTCGCGAACCAGTGGTTCATGGAAACTCATTTCCATGAACTTCCACGAACTGGTCTACTGGTTCATTTGGTTCGTATTAAAGGGCAGTTTAAATGGCCATTTCACTGGGGAAATGGCCATTTAAACTTGCAAGTGGCAGGTCCCTTTAAACTATCAACTGGCAAGTGGCAGGGGGATCCCCTTTTATCTGCCTACCAGCTGATAGTTTAAAGGGACCTGCGGCTTGCAAGTGGCAGGGGGTTGGCTTTGTGGGGTTTGGGCTGTTTAAAGGGCCTTTTCCTGCTACTTGCAAGTGGCAGGTCCCTTTAAACTATCAGCTGACAGGTGATGGTGGGGGATCCCCCCCCCGCCGCCGCCTGCCAGCTGATAGTTTAAAGGGACCTGCCGCTTGCAAGTAGCAGGAAAGGGCCCTTTAAATGATCAAATGCCCCTTTCCCTGCTGCTAAGCAGCCGGAAAGAAGCGTTTAAACCCCACAAACCACGAACCATGAACTGGTTCAGGAACTTGCTCCAGTTCGTGTTTCCTGGTTCGTGGAAACCCACAAACCACAAACTGCATGGTTCGGGTTTTTAGTGGTTCTTGCCCATGTCTAGGTTGTTGTGTTTATTTATTTATTTTTAAAAATGTATAGGCTGCTTTTTCATCCAAGAATTGATCCTTGAGACTATTTACAATAATTTAAAACTAAACAGTATAAAACCACAATATGATCAAATTTCATCAACAATTCATTAAGATAATCAGTTCACAGCATCAGACCATCTTAAGCAATCTTGTAAGCAATATTCTTCAAATCCACAATTTCAGTATCAAAAGCTCTCTCAAGAAGATTGTCTTCTTCAGCTGATAAAATCCTGACAAAGGGGGGTGGTATGAATTTCCCAAATTATTAATTCCACAACTGTAGCGCTTCTACTAAGAAAACCCTCTCTCAGTGTCATTCAGTGCAGTTTAGATGATAGGAGCAAGACCTTTGGTGCCAACCAAAGCATATGGATTCTGTTCAGAAACTTTTAAATTCTACAGTGACTGGACATTCTATGTCCTTAGATAAGGATCTATTTCATGAGGAGAACATTGGTTGGAAGTTTCCCTTCTGCTTTAGATCACATCTAGAGCAGAAAATCCATCTGCAGTTACCTGGCCCAACCAATTGCATTTCCTGAGTCAAGATGACAGATTTTGCTGTTTAGTGTTTCTTTTCAGTAATATCTCATGTTCCATTCATTGTTTTCTACATTATTCTGAATCCTTGTCACGTTAATAAAAGTCCTGCACTGAATAAGCTGTATGAGGCCTTGAAAGAGTTAAGGCTTCCTAGCAGCTTGTACATATTATAATAATTACAATGATTCATTGTCTATGTCTAATGGTATAATCGGACTATAAAGATAGCCAAGTGGGTGTTGGAAAAATATACAGCAGCCCACTGTAGTCAATATGTGGCATAACAGGAAATGGCTGTGGGTGTTAACTGTGTCACAAATGGTTGGCTTGAATGTTGAATCTGCTGCTGAAAACCAAGTACAAAAATGGGAAATAATTCACAGATGTTTCAAAAAACAATAATGAAATTATCTTGCAATGATTAGCAAATCACAAACGATTGTACATTTCTGATTTACTTACATTTATATTTATTTGCATGTCTGTGTGCGCTTGCAGGCATGTTGTCTGTGTGTATGCCAATGTTTTCAGAATAATTTCCTAGAATTTGTCCCCAAAGCAAGGTGTTTTATACATAAATAGGAAATATAACTCTGGATTACGATATTGTCATTAAGGTACTTGTTTTCAATTAAGAATTTTTATTAGCTCTCATCAAGTAGAGGTAATGAAAATGCTGTAAAATACAATTCTTCTTCCACCCAGACCTTTCCCTTGCTTTTATTAAAAGCCCTCCCCTTTCTTCGAAGTTCAAAGAGACAAGAAAGATTACTGGTAGACAGGGCTTTTTTTCTGGGAAAAGAGGTGGTGGAACTCAATGGGTTGCCCTCGGAGAGAATGGTCACATGGCTGGTGGCCCCACCCCCTGATCTCCAGACAGAGGGGAGTTTAGATTGCCCTCCGTGCCGCTGGAGCGGCGCGGAAGGCAATCTAAACTCCCCTGTCTGGAGATCAGGGAGCGAGGCCACCAGCCATGTGATCATTTTCAAGAGGTTCCGGAACTCCGTTCCACTGCGTTCCAGCTGAAAAAAAGCCCTGCTGGTAGAACACCGTCTAGTTTTGTTTTGGCTTTAAGTTGAGTTCATGTATACTCCCAACACAACTGGAATTAAAAAGGAAGTGTGCCAGTTCACTTACATGTCTAAATTATGTCTAACTGCCAATTTCTCAGTCCTGCACACATGCTTATGGTCTAGCTATGCACTGTCCTTCAACTATCTAAAAGAGTGGCCTGTTGATCTGGTACCATCTGCTCTGGGGTGATATTTGGGTCTTTCCCCTATTCAACACTTCTATGCCATTTGGATATTTTTTTCTGGCTATATTGGACTACAGAATCCTGTCCAGGGAACTGATTTATCCAGTCCAAATTTTCTTATCTACTGTAGCAATTTCATTTTGTTAAGGTCCTGAAGGCTTAAGAGTGTTGATCCCATTTTTGGCTAAATATCAGGGCTTCACATTCCCTTGGCAATCTGCAGCTCATGGCCTGCTTGGCAACATTTTGGTGGATACACCCTTTTGCATTTACTGCTAAGGATAATTTTCTAGCTTCTACATAAGAAGCAAATAATCATATTAATGTTTCACAAACCATTTGATTCATGTATGAAGAATTTTTAGCAAAACCAACAACTGGACATCTTTAACTAAATAGCAAGTGAGCGTGACTAAATGCATTTGTTCAAAAGCAAATCCACTGAGTTCAGCAGGATTACTTTTCTAATAAGTTTTCTTAAGATCACGACCTACATTCATTTATGCTTTTATTTCTTTTTAAAAATGTTCATTATCAGAGCACAAAATACAAATAAAACTATTTTATGAGGTTTAAACAAGTGGAGATACATTAAAATAGTCTTCAGTGTATATATTTTTTCTCACAGACACAGAAAAGGTACACTGTTCTACTGGAAAATGTTATCTGGGAAATGTGATGAAAAAGTGTGGTTCAGTTGAAACATTGTAAAATGACTTCATTCTCCTGCAGTGGGCCAGATTTCCATTGTGACATAATACTCATGACCGCCATGTTTCCCAACATGTTTGGCAGAACTGTATTGACATGTATTATTATGTCTTTATTTTTCATTGGACAATATCCTTCCATACATTTCTTAAGTCTGTTTTAGAAGCATTCATTCTGTTGTCTTTCAGATTCCTTCTTTCTACATCTATACATCACTCAGCTCTGATTCAATATTATTATTTAGTTATCAGACTGGATTTCACAGGATCATAGAATCATAGAAACATAGAGTTGGAAGGGATTGCTAGGGTCATCTAGTCCAACCCCCACACAATGCAGGAAATTCTCAACCAACCCCCCCCCCCCTCTTGACTGCCCCAGTGACCTCCGCTCCATGCCCAGAAGATGGCAAAACACAGTTATCAAGCAACAAATGCTGGATATTAAGGCTGGGGGCATACAAAGAGGATTGTCCCTACTGCTGCTGTACCACATAGTTGGAGTAATCTGGAACAACGAGTTCAGTAGGCACCTTCCTGCAGATGGCTTGCTTTATGCATGCATCATACAATTCTTCTTTCTCTAAGACTTTCTTTTAATCAAAGTTCCACCTGATCGATACCGGAAGGTAAGCAAAATTATAAATGCACAGCTACATTATTAATGCAGGTGTAGGGGGCAATTGTGCAACCTTTTTTTTCTCTCTGCTGGCAGTGGAAACATCTGAGCTATGATTTTTACCAAACATGCTTATAAGTGAACTACTAATTTCAGCTGTTTCTTTTCTAGGAAGCTTTTAGGATATGAACAGATTATAGAACACTGATAGAATCTAACAGCTTATTGTACCTTCTATCACAGACAGAACCACAGTGTCTCATTTTTAATAGCAACGTATAGTGTTGTGAGTCATTTTGACATACTTTACTACTGCTATCATGAATAATTTTATTTCTGTTACTCACATGAGTAAGAATTGCTTACTTGAAGAGAGGTTTGCAGCCTCTGAGGGTTCCTCAATGCATCTTTAATTGAAATTAAACAACATATATTTTCTGTAACTACATTTTCACATCAAAATGACCTGAGAGCAATATTGTTCCACTGCTTTCCCTCAGTCTTCACAATGAAATTCAAATGTAAATGAACATTTTTGTGGCATGAAGATTTCCACAATAAAGCAATGTGAAGAAGCATGTAAGATTCCGTAGGATGCCAAAACGAAACTCTAAACATGATCTATGATCCTAATTTTCCTTTACATTGACAAAATTGCTCAGTTTTTTATCTTGTTTCAACATAAACATCTCTGCAACAGAGATCTCTGGAACAGAGTTTGTCTCTGGGACAGAGTTTGTCTGCAGCCTTCTGGAAAAGGAAGTGTGTTCTCAGATCTAACAACACTTCCTTAAAGAACATCTCTGCAGCTAAGCCAGAAAGAGGTATGGCATTGCTAATTTTTTTAAAAAAATATGTAGTATAATTTGTATAGAAGATGGGTCGTGTTCTCAATTTAATTGCTGCCTTATTAGCATAGGTCCTGTATTATGCTGAAACAGTCCTACCAAAACCAAGTTTTTAAGTCTCATTGATTTAAAGTTAAAAGTACTTAACTTTGGCTAAATGGCTTTATAAAGGCAGAGTTATAGCGAGCAGGTGGGCAGCTTCAGGGCTCATTTGGAGGCGGAACGCACCGCGTTCTGGTAGCTCTGAAAAGAGGTCATGTGGGTTTTGGCCCCACCCATGTGATTCCTTTTCCTCCTGGCTGTCCTCGTCTTTAGCAGCAGGCTCTGTTGCTTTATTTTGATTTGTGACTCATGGGAGAAAGGGAGGGAGAGAGAGAGAGAAAGAAAATGAGTGAGTGCAAGCCAAGTGGGGCTGGGCTGCAAAGGAACGTAAGCTGCTTTGAATTCATTGTGCTCTGCTGCTTGCTTTATTTTCATTTGTGACTCATGAGGGGGGGGGGGAGAGAGAGAGAGAAAATGAGTGCAAGCTGAGTGGGGCTGGGCTCCAAAGGAAAGCTGCTTAGAATTCATTCTGCTCTGCTGCTTGCTTTATTTTCATTTGTGACTTGTGCAGGCAGGGGAGAGAGAAAATGAGTGAGTGAGTGCAAGCCGGGTGGGGCTGGACTCCAAAGGAGGGTAAGCTGCTTTGAATTCATTCTGCTGCTTTATTTTCATTTGTGACTTGTGAGAGTGAGTGTGTGCATGCAAGCAAGCAGGGCTGGCTCTCCAGAGGAGGGTAAGCTGCTTTGAGTTCATTCTGCTTTAAGGAAATACCTGGAGATTCTTGGGCAACAGGGGATGGACTTCCTGCAGACCTTCTGCTGACCCAGAAGTGGCCGTCTGCTGACCTGGAAGTGATGATTTGCTGACCTGGATGTGACGTTTTCACGTACCAAATGAACCAGTTTGCGAACCAGGACAGGTTTGTGAAAATTCATGGTTTGTGGTTCATGAAATGCAATGAATCACGAACCACATGGTTTGGGTTTTTTTTTCTGGTTTGTGCCCATCTCTACACTAAAGCCAATGGCACAGCCTTACTGTGCATTGAACTACAGTCCAAATACAATACACTATAGCAAATATGTTACTTGATTGATTACTAGATTAATACTGATTAGTAGATTATTAAAAAAATCCCTGAGCACCAATACACTTAACATACACATATTAAAAGCCCATAAGTCAGTGTAGCAGAGTAGATAAAGTGCTGGATTTACACCAAGGAGATCTGTGTTCACATTTGTGTTAAACCATGGAGCCCCTGGTTGCTCTGGTTAGTCAGAAGTCCTCAGCTTACTTCAAAAAAACTATTGAAGATAAAATGGGAAAGCCCAGTGACATCTTCCTGGGAGGAAGGACAAATGTGATATTCTTCGGCATACCAACAATAAAATATATATTTCACATTTCAACATCCAACTGTCCCTTAGTCTGTGAACTCCACTAGAAAACTGCAATACAGATGTGGGGAATTACAAGCACTTTTAGTGTCATGTGTGTAAACCACCCTGAAATTTCTGTGTCCTAAGGGACAATGTTCTTTACAGCACAAATGCCATTTTGTTCGAGTGCAATTAAGTATTTTTCATCCTGCACTGGAACAGAGTTTGTCTGCAGCCTTCTAGAAAAGGAAGTGTGTTCTCAGATCTAACAACACTTCCTTAAAGAACTGGCAGACTTATTTCAAATAGAATAAAACAGGATTTCACAGTCACTTATATTCGCAGAAACCAGCTTCCTGCTTTCCCCATCACTCTCAGGGGGTTAGTGGCTACTTTGGGTGGCTTCTCACCCTCCCCCTTCTCTCTTGTTTATAGCTTTTCAGAATTTCCTATCCAATTGATGCCTGGTTGTTCTAACTGCTGGGCCTGCTGTAGCCAAGACAAAACAAGCATATGATTTCATGTTCAGTGGAGGAGAATGTGGACTTCTGTATCATGTATTCATGTGTCAGTTTTAAAAACAAACAAACAGGAATCTCAAATCCAGACTTTTCCTGCTCTAACCACTACAACATACTTTTAGGAACAGGGGGAAGGTTATATGTATAAGTCTGTGCGTGGGAGCTTGAAAACATTTGGCCACAAAGGATGAGACATGCTGAAATCATTTGCAGCTCTTTCACTCAATCCCCTCGCTGTGCAAATAAGTAACACAGAACAAAAGCAGGCTTTTATTGCTGTTTTATTGTGTTCTTCCCCCCTCTCATCAATTCTGAAAACATTTTTTACTCAGTATGAGAGTAAAATGAAGATATCAAGCCAACAACAAAAGATGCCAGTTCTCTAATTTGACCCATGTTGAGTGTACATTTCAGAAACAAAGTCAACAGGATTCACAGACTCTGAAGAATTGAACATTAAAACTTAAATTCATTCAAGCAAACTATGGTAATACAAGTTGGACATCAACAGAAATCAAGAGTCTTTTTTTCTAGGACATCTTGGAAAGCATTGAGAAGGAACTGGTATTTTTCTGCCAGAGTGTGGAATATGTGAGACATGCTCTCGTCCCAGTCCATTAACTTTTTACAGTCTATAGCTCCCATCACATCTATTTCACTAGTTTCCTTGCCTATCCTCCAAGGAGCTCAGTGTACACGGTCATCTCCACCCTATTCTATCCTCACAGCAATCCTCTGAGGTAACCGAGCCAAGAAAATGAATGGTCCAAGTTAATGAGCTTCATGGGAGAGATTTGAATCCAGGTCATTTTAGCCCAGGTCTGATACTCTAACCATTACACCATACAAGTTCATATGCTTGCTTTATACCATTATTGTATCCTCCTGTTGTTGCCAGGTATGATCAATGGAATACTGGGTGCTATATGCTTCCCTAAAGCCATACCACCCAGAATACACCAACTCATACTCTGTAGCTACAAACCTGTCCTCTGACATATCCAAGAACAAGGGTTTAACTGAGAGTGGTTTGTTGTGCAATGGGTGTTGAGTTGGGCTGTTGGGATCTCTGGTACTAATCAGGCCATAAAGCTTAAGAAGTCACCTTGCACAAGACTTATTATCTGTCTTGCCTATCACTTCAAAGCTTCTTGAAGGAAATGTAACTATAATAAGCACATAAAGATACTACAGGTATTCTGTGAAAATTACATGCAGCCACATTAAGTGAAGTGCTTTTGCAACAGAGCCAATAACAGTTCCATGTGGCAGTGTGAGAATGCAAAAATGGCACAAGAATGAAGGCTGAATTCTCCACATACATGACATGACAGCTGAGAGCAGAAATGGCCTAGCATGCATCTGGAAAGCAGAAAACTCCCACTGGATGTCTGAAACAAAGTTCTCTTGGTGAACATGACTTTGTACAGCGTAGTGTCTCTGGTGAGCTATCTTACTTATAAGATATTCCTTTTTTTTCTTTTCAAATACAGTTTTGGTAATCACTGTAGAAAGTTCTTTTCAGCTATTGAAATGACAGAAGAATCTGAAAGAAAAAGGTATTTTGGCTGGAGCCCATATGGTCTTCTGAGGACTTTCTGAAGAAGAGTCACATTCCTTTTTATCCTTCTTCACAGGAAGCATGTTTTGCCATGATTCATAAACCCTATTTTATCCAGTCCATGGAAGGGTTTCTCTTTCCATTATGTAAAAGAGAGCTGACACATTTATGCGCAAAATTGCTGAAGCATTTACCCCACTATTCATCAAGACAGTGTTTTGTGTTCTAGGAATATAGCAATCACCTGGCACAAATGGTTTAAAGCACATACACAAAGTCTGGGAAAGCAGCATATTTATAACACAAAGCCAAACATCTTTGGCACATGGGGCAGGTGGGGAAATGACAGATGTGATTATGAATAAGTTAAGTGCTATTGTCATTTTAGCTTTCTACTGAATTGGCTTAAGGGACTGGAAGTGATATGTAGCAAAGAAATTTTTAGTTATTTTCCTGCTAAAATCACTAGCTAAAATCCATTCTTGGCTCCAAATTGTTTAAAATAATAACTATTCAGATAATAAATTACTTAAGCAAAATAAACTTGACTGATAGCTTGTTACTAAATTATAGATATACATATAAAATGAAATTACACATATTTATAAAGCCTACTGCTGGATAAACAGGTGGAAGCAATATCCAGGGGTGCCTTTACCAGCTATGTCTGGTAAGCTAGCTGCAGCCTTTCCTGGGCAAGAAAGATCTGGCCACTGTGATACATGCCCTGGTTACATCTAAATTGGATTACTGCAATGTAATGCACATGGGGCTGCCTTTGAAAAGTGTTTGGGAACTTCAATTGGTGCAGAATTTTGCAGGCAGGATGTTGACTAGAGTGGGTCACAGAGAACCTACCTCTCCAGTTCTGGCTCATCTACACTGGCTCCCAGTCTGTATCCGGACACAATACAAGGTGCTGGTGTTGACTTTTAAAACCTACAGCCATGACCCCCTCTGACCAGCCTTCAGACCAGGCAGGTGACCTGGAGGGCTTAGAGGAAGCACCTGAGGAGCAGTAGGGCCAGGATGGGCTTGGTGCTGCAGAAGCATCAACTGACCACGCACCAGAAGCCACACTGCCAGAGCCTGCAAGCACCTAGGAACACCCAAGACCACCCCACCAAAACCTGTAAACAAGTCTTGGCCACCTGCCGCAGAGACCACCGCTGGGGCCCCACCAAGCAGGACATGAACTAGGGCCAATAGTTCCTTCAGATCACCTCTCTTGCCAAAAGAGCTACAGCAGCAAAGGATCCAGGTGGAAGTAGCACAGAGAAGACGAATTGCAAGACTGATAGCACGCTGTCTTCCTCAGGTCAGAACTCTGACGGTGATACTTCTTTTCAGGGCCATGGACAGAGCAAAACATGACCTCCTGAGTCCCAACTCCCAACATCTGCCGGCAAATGCAGCTGAGCCAGATCACGCCTCAACCTATTTAGGCTGAAGCTTGGCAAAGCTTCAGTGCCGGATCAACCGGTTCATTTTGCATCACTTTGTGTCCAAGATCCCTTGCAGGGCAGTTGACTAGGTAACCAACTCCTGAAGAGACCATCCAACTAGGTGCAGTGTTAGTAATTGACCCTGCCCCTCATATGTATAAGGAAGGACTCACCATCTTGCCAAAGTGAAAGCTCTCATTTGACTGGGTACCTCTAAGATAGAGAGTTAATGTGCTGGGGCAACAACATATTTAATTTTGTCTGGAATTGGGAAACTTGGGACAATGCTAAATCTCTTTGGTGTTCAATTTTGAGCAACTTTTGTTTGATCAATAATTTTGCTCGATCATAGCCCATTTGCAGGATAGATTCACAAGAGAGACCCAAACTTTGCATTTTAGAATAGCCTTCTCCCAAGAAGACTGAAAATTGTCTTGAAGGGCTTTCAGACCCTTTCGGTTGTATGCCAATTTTAGCCAAAATTTGATGGAGGTGAGGCTTACCCTGGCCTCCACCTTTACCAGGCCTGACTCAAGGTGAAGACTGGTATTGGACACACAACTAGGAACCTGAAATGAAGCTATCAGAAATCTTGATTGTACTTTTTCTAGTGATGTAAAGTAGGTAGGGGGGTACAAGTATTGTCCCATACAACTACTGCAGTCACATTTGGAGATCCTGCTTCATATACTTCTGCCTTTTTTGAGATTGGGCAGGTGGCAATTCAGGAGAGGGTCTACTCAGTAGTAGCACAAAAACTCTGGAACTCTCTCCCCAGAGAGATACACCCCCTTCTATTGCCATCTTCCACCAGCAAGTAAAGACTTTTTGTTTCTGTTGGCACTCCCTCAGTGATCCCTCCTCTCTCCCCAATGTTTTAATGGTTGTTTTTATCTTTTGCATTTATTTTAAACTCTGGTTTCCAAATGTTTAAATCATCATGCAATTTTTTGTTTGTAATGGCTTTTAAGAAGAGATTTTAATTTGTGTGTTTTAAAAATTTGTTAGCTGCCTTGGTGGCCCTGTGAGGGCAGAGAGGTAAAAATATTAATAAATAATAATAGTTGAACATATTTTCAACTAAGGGTCAATAGATGTTGTTACATATTCTTCTCCAAATGGTGAGAAGCGCCTGTTTTAGAAATTATCTGAGTTGTCTCCCTTTGGAGGAGAGCACATTAGAGACTGTGTTCTTACAAGCTGAACACAGGTCAAAGCAAAGAGGCCACAGCAAATCCCCAGAGAGAGAGAGAGAGAGAGAGAGAGAGAGAGAGAGAGAGAGAGAGAGAGAGAGAGAGATCCTACACCCAAAACACTTCAGCCAACTCATAGAAGTGCCTTCATGCTCTTCTCACTAGCCCTATTCGTATGTTACGGTCAACACAAGGCTTAGACAGATGGGGGAATTTGTATTTTGGATCAATCGATGGGCTATGATGATGAGTTTTTGTCATTTTCTCAACAGAGGTCTTAATATGACTTGTCAACTTTTACCTATGCCTGTGTTACTTCTATGGATCTTAATCTGTGATTTACTCAAGAAAAAATGGATATATTGGACACCACAGCACCTTCTTGTAAAGTACTAAGTACAGTGGCTAATTGCTAGTGCAGTAGTTTACAGGATTTACCTCTTAATCATATGCTTTGGACATGTGCAGTTATCCAACCTTTTTGGGGAGAAGTTATTACCATATTGATTTTGTATTAGAATACCCATTGATTTTTGAGGACGTTTATGAACTTTTAAACTACCCACCTGTAACCTGGAGCCTAACTGATCGTCAATGAACACGAACCCTACATGCCCTTAATGTAGACTTACATTGGAGAGAACATTGGAGAGAAAAATGCCTACATCCCATAACTTAATGGATGGAAAACCTTACATCTTTATCTAGATTTGAACACATGGCTTATATATGACAGCTGCTGATAGACTTATTTTTAGATATTTTGAAACCTTTTATGGATGCTTATGTGTAAATAACTCAATATTGTTGTCATATTTTTATTTCTATTGTATATGTGGCTTATTTTAATTATTTTCTTCTTTTAAAATTAAAAATTGAGGTTCCTCCCCACTCCCACTCCCACCCCCCCCATAGGGCAGCCACAGCTTCCTCTACACAACTCAACATGCATACTCTCTCAGCTTTTCTCTCTCCTTCTTTTAAACCATGAAATCTGCAACACTTGCTCCAAAGTAGCCTCTCAATTGTCAGGAGTTCCTCCAGTTCTGCCAATAGCCCTGGTGCTTCCTTTAAACAAAGAGGCTGACACAATAGCACCCATAGCTCTAAGAGCTATGGTTGAACTTGTCAACACCACCTCTCTGTCCAAACACTGGAGTCTTCTCTTTGTAGTGTCACTTTCATATATGTCACATTGAAATCAGTGAGTTTTGGAAATTCCTCCCTCACCCCTCTGTTATCAGCAGATGAAAATCACTGGAATTGTACAAGGAATTGCTCTCATGAATAGTTTGTTAACTTGTGTCTGTGTCTGCAGATGCCTAACCTGTTGCTGTTGAAAGCTTATAGCCTAGAAACTCTTATTGGACTTTAAGGTGTTGCTGGACTCGAACCTTGCTCATCTACTGCAGACCAAGAACCCACATGAATCTAACATGTTGCTATTGACTAAATCTGCAGTTTGGGCCTAAGTCACATTCTAGAAAAGGCTGGCCTGCCTGTATGGCCTGCCTGTATCAGTGGTTTGGTGGCTGTTTTAGAAACTTAGAAATGCTATCTGGCAGGATATGAAACAAAAGTGATGAATCTGTGTCTTTGAAAAAAAATGAACCCTTTTGCCATCCCAGCATTGATTCCCTAATGATTCCCCACGGATTCCCCATATAGGCAATCCCAAAGAAATCCTTTACGATGAAGCCTCTTTGTACAAAGAATCTCCTCCGTATCAGATACAAGATAAGCTCACCCTGCTTTGTCTTTACTTTACCTAAAGTATGTACTATGAAACTTTCCCCCTTCATTTTGGTAGGACTCACCAACCAAAGTATTAAGAATTGCAATGAAACAAATGTGTGTGGTATAAAGAAAAATGAACGTTGCAGAGAATCAGCTGAACAGTTATTTTGTTTTTCATAACCTGCCTCTGTTACCGGAACTGGTCTCCTTGCAATAAAATAACTTGTGGGGGAATTAGCAAGCAAGAATGGCTATGCAAGAGGCCGGTAACCACAGGGATCTATCACCAATTTCTACCAGGTCCCTTCCCCAAATAGCAAACAAGGCTGGTCCTTAAAGTCCAAGAATAACTTTTATTAAGAACAAAATGGCATGCATATACACTTGCAATTACAGGGTAAAAATAATTACAGAGAGAGAGAGAGAGAGAGAGAGAGAGAGAGAGAGAGAGAGAGAGAGAGTCCTAGGAAGCTTAGTCAGAAATTGGGAATAGAGAGAAAGGGAGCAAATATATCTACCTATCCTGAAGGGGGGGGGGTTCCTGTCCGCAGGAGACAAGAGTAGCCTCAAATGCCAGCATCCTTGGCTAGGAGAGCAAGAGGCTTGGGCAAACCTCAAGGGAACCGCACATGTGGATCCAGAGGCGTGTACGATTTGAATGAGGCCAGGGCTCTACATGCCCTGAGGTGGAAGAGCCCACCTAGCTGTTAGAACAAAGGCTCTAACGGTCGATTCTTGGGTTTGGCAAAAGGTTTGAGTACCTTGATTGGTAGCTGCCGGGGTGTGTGAAAGCAAATGCAAAACATGTTCTAGCGCTGCACAAAAGGGATAGTGTGTTAGTAAATTCCACTGGAGCTGAGCTGATGGATTTTAGGTGGGGAATGCACTATCCCAGGAACAACTGTATATACTTATGAATGTCATTTGATTAGCTCCTCAATCAAGGACAGGAGATCTCATCATGGAAGAAAGGAAAGGAATGTGTTGTGGGGATGACTCTGCGAGACCTTTGTTGCACTGGACACCTATAGGGCTGGAGGGACTGCAAATTCAATCACCTCTTAATCATTCCACATTCCTGTGCAGCATTCCATGTATGCTGTGTTCTCCCAGGTGGGATTCAGTAACTGTTAGAGGTCCTCTGTTGGCAACACAGCAGCCATTTTAAATCCAGAGGCCTGGTGATATTTTTAATATCACAAACAACCATGTTAATATGGCTATTAAAATGGCGGAGGCTGGGCTGACTGCTTACACCTTTGGGACAATGAGGTTTTAATAATGCACATCCTTATTTTCTTTCTTTTTTAGCCACCATAACTTATAAAAAAATCTTTAATCCCTTTCAAGAAAACTATTCTGTTTTGGTCTAGATGATCTCATAGAAGAGGATAAGGGATAGCTGCTTTGAATTAAAGATATTTTTAAAAGGACAATTCAACTGGTACACAGCATTTCTGAAATCTCTAAACATATCTTTTAAATTGGAAGCTCTTTCAGTAATTTTGAAAGTTTCTCCTAACTTCCTGATATGAGAGTTTGTACAGGTGTGATGTATACTTCAGACTTCATAAATCGTATGTCTACCCAGTTTAGGAATTTTGATCTGGGCCGTCGTCACACGGGCTTTTATTTAGCGCTAAAATGGCACTTTTTCCCGGCAAACACCCACCTTATTCCAACACTGATGCGATTTCCTCATTGCTGTTTTTTGCTTGATAGTTGCGATATTTTGCGCCTCAGTGTGAATGCCTCACATCGATGTATTTCGCCTCGCAACGTCCTATGCCCTCCCTTCAATCCCAGAATCCATTTCTTCCTGCGACTCCCTTTTTTTTATTTTATTATGTCCTTATAACGCCATAACGACATAACACAATGCAAACTTTCTGCTGAAGTAAAAATGACTCAATCGCCATGGCAGAGTCTTCAGCGATGGGGATCACGTCAGACAGGGAGTTTTCTGTGGGCAAAGGGCTATTTATATAATTTCAAAGCTGGAAAAACAAAAGGGTCGTAATGTTTTGCTCTAACGGAATGTTTATATGCTGTTATTCCGTTATAGCGGAATTAAACGCCTGAATAATTTTTTTTTAAAAAGGGGGAGGAGCTGCTTCTGCGCAGTTAGAGAGAACAGAACAGAGTGCTTCGGTGTGGACAGCTGGTGGCGCAAAGAGCCGTTAGGTGACCCAAAGAAACGTTACTGTGCCGATAACAGGTAGGACGCTACATGCTGTAAATTTAACGGAAGAGATGCCCGTGTGACGACGGCCCTGGAGACATTAGACAGTCGATTTCAATATTCCATGTGACTTCTCCTAGAAACACTGCAATTCTTCAAATAGTGAATTCCCTGGAAGCACCAAAGAGTAACATAGGACAGCAGATGTCCATACTGTCCAAATATTTCCTACTGGATTCCAGGTTGCAGCAAAAAGGTACATGTGGAGTTATTCTGATTAATATTGTTGCCAAACTATCTATAACAAATGTAACCTAACAAATATAATCTAACTTGAAGGATAGGTTTAAATGGCAGTATATATTTTCTTGATACTTAATTAAAGCATCCATATTCTGTCTGTTTTTAAAATCTATGGTTATGGTTGCCAACAGGCCTGGAGAAAAATGTCCTGTCTTTGTAAAAGAGTCTTAATGATGGAAATGTGCAGCTGAAGCTTTTCTTCACACGGGAGTAAGTAACATCACCAGGTAAATAACATCCTATTAAACTTCTGTTAAAGGAACATGACATTTTTCCTCCAGGCCTTGTTGGCAACTTCTTGTATGGTATATCAACAAAAATTCAGTTCACACCTCAGAGGATGTAAATAAATAAAACCCAGCCCACAGCAGGTGTGTCACAAACAAGGAAAGTGAGAGGAGTTAAAACAAAATAGTCAAAACAGAATCTTGCCTGCAGCTATGCCACCTTGGGCTGTCATCCTTTCAGGAGATGTAGTACAAACAGACTTGGGATTGGTCCATAACCTGGCATGAGACCACAAAGAGTATTATAGGAAGAGGTAAGTTCAATGAAGCTCAAACTAGACAGGATTCAGAGATTCCCCTGTGTGTGTTTCTTCATTACAAGCAGGTGCACACATGCCCAGACTGGATCAGGATTATGGTGCTGTGGAAAGAGGAGTTAAGCTTGTGCTTCATGCAGTTTTCATGATCTAAAATGGCCCCTTTGGGCTATTGTTTGTTCCAGGAACTGGTATGAACAAATATACAGGGAACCCATGGGTCACAAATCAGATCAAGAAAGGGTTAAAGTACTCTTTACCATAATAACAATCCAGCCCCCTCCCCCAATGGTTGTTTTGAACAACAAGAAGTCTTCAGGAAGATTCGTGCCTGCATCTTATCCACTATAGGTCCATTTCAGCATACCGTTCTCAGAAATTAAAAGGAAAACGGTCACCAACAATCAAGAAAAAAACCTAAGGCATTGTATATGTTTGGTAGTTAAACTGATCAATATTATATCTTCTTCTTGATATGACATATATTCCCCAAACATGGCCACATTTGGTACAAGCACCCCAGTTATGACAGCATTCTGATCATGGACCATGGGGCATCTAGATGCTTCAGAGAATAAAATAACTCCCATTTTTTTCAGTGTCAATGCTATTCCTTTTTCATAGAATTTGCTATAGGCACTGCTACCATACTGCGCGTGGAACAATTTTGCCAGTAAAACAGAATGTACAAGGTTTTCTATGACAAGGGGTTCAAAGCATAAATTGAAGCTACAGATAAAACTCAAGCTTCCTAAAACTCTCCTACTGTGCCCTGTCAATCTCACAATCTGTTTGGGAAATACAGCCATGCTTTGTTACAGACTTGCTTGGGAATGTCACATCTTGAGCCTAACACTGCAGCCGATTTCCTTGAACTCTAGTTTCTTCAACATTTCTTCAGTCTAGTGTTACTAGCATTCTATGCAAGGTAGTGAAGCACAGAAAAAGCAGAAGAGAAAGGACTTGTTATAAGGCAGCTTCATATATGGCTATCTGTTAACATTCTAATTGACTAATTTCTGCTTTAACAATTGAATGACCAATAGCATTCAACCTGTACTTCTAGGTTCCCTGTCTCTGAGCCATGAAAGATTGTACCTGTTGGATTTTCTCGGCAATTAAGAGAGAAAAGATCTGTGTTGCAGAAAGAAAAAAAAAAGAACTTTGTTGGTGACATCAAGTCAATCGAACCTTCCTTTCTAACCTGAAACTCTCAGTGCAGAGATTTCCTGCCCCGTTTTTTAAAAAAACCATTCATTGTAGTAATGGAAAATACTAAGTTCATGTAAAAAAGTGGGCTCCTTTAAATATTTCAATTCTTCTGCCCTAATATGCTTTAAGTGAAAGAGACCCACCAATAAATCACCTTACCTGTTTATATGCAGTCACTTGATTTAATGCTATGAGCAGCACAGATGGTTGGTGATGATAACATGGTAGATGTTTTAACATTTTGGTAAACTAATGGAAAACAGTTGTGAAGTATTATAAGTGTAAGGAACCAGGACAGGCCTTGCAGAATTAAGGCTGAAGTAATATGTATAGGAGGGTGGGGTATGGTAGGCAACCAACCAACCACAGACATATGTTAGAATCTGTGTTTGGGAGCAAGAACTCAGACTTGGGGAGACAAACTAAAGGAAAAGAACCAGAAGGATTCAATCCATGAACCTACCCCACTGACCTGAGAGGAGAAACAGCTGAGAATAATTTGCCCCATGCTCATATGCCCCAGTCTTTCAGCAACTCTTGCAGAAGGAAACAAGAAGATAGTTTTCATCAAATTATGTCCCAAAGCAAGCATTTATTATGGAACAACATTACGTGGTACTTCATTTCTGCTTGCATTGAATTCTCTAGGGACTTTTGCTTGGAGTCTGTTTCCTTTCCCGAACTCTTGTTTCTGGTCTTATGTATTTGATTGACTGTTCTACACTTCCTGTCCTGAAATTACCTGGGACTTCATTCTAATCTAGACCTGATTCTACCAAAGCTTTGTCATGCAGGAAGAGGGCAAGAGGAAATGCTGCTGAGTGGGAGGCACAGATTGCCTCCTGATGAGCTCCAGGTGCTAGAACAGCTCACTCATCATTCCAGATGACTTGCAGGAAGTCCCTCCTCTCGGATAATGGTAAATAAGCAGGAAAGAAAATGGGAGATGCTTTTCTTTCCTCTCTCACCTAGTGTGAAACCAATGTGTGCATTAATTCACTCCATCTACGATTCTTAAAAATGTCTTCCTGAACTGTGTTCTTTCCTGTTAAGGAATGAGAGTATCATCTTAGAATAAAAAAATTCATCCTCCCCCCCCCCCCAAAAAACCATTAATGGATGCTAGTGCTTTTCTTCCAAAAGTGGCAGTGGAATTCCATCCATCTGAACTTTCAACTTGACCCTTCTGGTAGATATTCCAAGAGGACTATCATCCCTATTACGCATAGCTTGTGGTAAATAATTCTCTTTTAGCTATTATGAGAATTGAGAAATACTTAAAGGGAATAAAGGATAGCTTTGAGAAGTTGTTATACATTCAGATAATGGCTTCATTATAAACAGATAAAAGCTTTGGAACTTCAAAATAATAACAAGAACAAGAACAACAATAACATTTTATTTATACTCTGTCCTTTAGAACAACTTAATGCCCACTCAGAGCGGTTTACAAAGTGTGTTATTATTATCCTTACAACAATCACCCTGTGAGATGGGTGGGGCTGAGAGAGCTCTGATCCAATGTTACCCAGCTGGCTTCAAGTGCAGGAGTGGGGAATCAAACCCAATTCTCCAGATTAGAGTCCTTCTGCTTTTAGCCACTAACTGTACTTATATAGTCCTGATTCATAGAAACTAAACTACATGTAGATTTGAGCGATACAAGTTTTTGTTGATTATCAAGGAATCACTGATTTTCCATTTATTTATTTGAAGTTCCACCTGGAAAGATGGGAGTCAACTTTTACTACCTGCTGTGCCAAGAAAAAGAGGTTGTATTCATTATCCAACAAAAGCCTCTAATGTAGTATACTTATTCTGAAAATGTCAAAGACAAACATATGATGACATAGAAAAAAACAGCCACATTTTAAGGCAGAAAGTGAAAATTAGGAATATATATGGGAGTAGAGATGTGAGAGGGTTAAGATACTGGAGTGGAGCAGGAAAACCTTTGGATAGAATTTCAGAGCTGAAATTTGGTACAGAATGATTCTTAAGGCCTTTGCAGTTCTACGATAGAAGAGCCATAACGGAGGCTGAGAAGGGATGAATAAACGTTTCTAACTAGATATGGGCACAAACCAAAAAAAAAAAAATGAATGAACCTGCGGTTTGTGGTTTGGTGCCACCGACGAACCTGAACAAACAAACTGTAACGAACATTTCCCATTACCAAACTGGTTCGCGGTTCATGGTTCGTGAGTGTCGGAATGGCCCCCATTGCACTTAGAGAGCCCATATTCACAGGGAGTGTTTAGCAGGCTCTCCTCCAGCCAGCACCCAAGTTTGGTCAAGATTGCAATAGGGATCTTGGAGTTATACCCTCTCCAATCCAAGGCCCCCAGGAAACTCCCACTCGATACAATTAAAGCCACCAGTTGACGTTGGCCCAGTGTACAAGGGGTTGGCCATCAGAACTGCCTATCAGGGTTTGCAGGGATGAGATTGGAGTGACCATGGCTACAGAACACTCCCCTTCCCCCTCCCTCCCCCAGCTGTCTTCTCCCATGTAACCAATTGTAACCAATTTGCAGCTCTATGGTTGGAAGGAAGACCTTCCGATCAAGTTAAGTTGGGCTTCTATTTGGGTTTCCAGGGGGACAGAAGGAGTGCAGACAGAGTTCAGGCATTCCCCCAGCTCCGTTTCCAAGGGAATTGATTGATGGTGCCTGACTGTCTGGCTTCATGAACCACGGGCGAACACAATGAACTGGGCTTCCAACGAACGCTCATTCATTGGCCATGGACCCTCACAAACCACTGGATCACCAAGAGATGATCAGGCGGTTTGTGGGGTTTTTTGGTTCGTAATGCAGTTCGTGCCCATGTCTATTTCTAATTCCATTTATATTTTGGCTGTTCTTTTGGCTCTTATTTTTTCATTGTTGGTTTCAAAAATTATTTATGCAGCACATATTTTAAGAGGGAAATTGGCATGTAGAAGCAGATAATGTTGTGAAAATAATAATGGGTTAAATAATTCAAAATAATTCTCTACTTAACTTAGAACCAGTATGGTGTAGTGGTTAAAGTGTTGAATTAGGACCTGGAAGGCACAGGTTCAAATCCCCATTTGCTATGAAACTAACTGGGAAACCTAGGTCAGTCACACACACTTTCAACCTAACTTACCTCACAGGGTTGTCAAAGAGAATAAAATGAAAGAGGTGAGAGAATCATGAATGCCATCCTGAGCTCCTTGGAGGCAGAGTGGGGGGAAATGTATGAAATAAACATGCCTAGAAAAACAGCAGTAAAATAACAATATTTTGAGGAATCAAAGGATACATAAGCAGCACCAGACCAATTAGGATAGCTTATCACTCAGGCAGGGCATCTGTTTTTCATGCTACCTTTCCATCCATGGGATATATGGAGGAAAAAAAGCTGAAACTATCTCCAAGCAGGTGCAGAATGTATTATCTAACTCACAGAAAGTCCCTGCATATCCAGAACTAGATAGAGGCTTCCAAATGAATGAGTATTGTTTCCAGTCATACCTCTGTCCATACATCTCCTTTTTTAGACACTTGCCTATATCAAGGTGATTCCGAATACCTGTGAGGGAAATGATTTATATAGAAATGTTGATTTGATTGTAAAGGGAAGGAGAATTATGTTCAGGTGACTTTATATCCTGCTGTGACAGACTGCACTTGAAAACAGGTTTCCTAAGTGCAGCATCAGAGAGCTGAGAGGGAATGAGTTAACTCTTGCTTTGAATAGAGAGTTTGAGTGACAGGCTGCTCCCTCCTCTCTGATTGATCAGTTTATAACAAGTCTGAAGTGAGTCAGTTAGTTTCTGACAGGATTGTTCAGATTGGTGAGGGAAGGCCAGACAGGTTCCCCTCTGGAGTGAGGGAAGTGGAAACTTTTGCCTTAACAGTAACATCACTGTCCTAAAGAAGAATTCTATTTAAGAATTATTAATATAAGTGTAAGCAGAAGGTGAAGCCCACTTGACACAGACACCATGGAACTATGAGTGTGTTTTGGTAGGAATGATTGAGTAAATGATTGGTTAAAGTCCCTTTCAAGCCAAGAGAGGAAAGAGAAGATTAATTCTTGTCCAGTTTCTAAAGGGGGGTTGACTTTGAGGAGGACCCTGGATCTGTTTTGAAGGAAAAACAGTTTTAAGGTAACTCCAGGAAACGTGAGCTGTAGTAGGAAACTCTGTGAAGAAACATTGTTGCTGTAACTAAAGTATTAAGTAAAACTCCTCTCACTGTTAAAAACCAAGAATATAAGAAACCAAGCTTCAAGGAAACTATTTATCATAGTGTATTCTGTACTACCAACAAAATTTTACCTCAGCACTTTCATTCTCTGATTACTCTTTTACTTTCATTCTCTGATTACTCTTATTCAGTCCCTGCCTGTTATATCATCAGCAGCAGCAGCAGCAACATCATCTTTAAATTTATAGTCCTCTCTCCTCACAAGCAGGTTCAGAGCGTATAACCTCATATAATAAAACCACAATATAATGACATTTAAAAAACAAGCTTCAGTTGACTGTTCAACATACTGTTATTTCCTTTATAATGTTATACAGTCTCCAGTGCCAATTCCAACAAAAAGGAAGAGGGCACCTGCTTCTCCCCATCAAGTTCCTGGGCTGGCATAAAAAGCCAAAATTATATCTAATTGTCAGGGTGGGACAAACAGACTTTCAAACCATATACTCTACTGCAGTTGAACCTCTAGAAAGATATGGCTGCCTAATAAGATGGTCATCTAAATTAGCACAAAGTATGAAAGACATGTATTGTCGAAGGCTTTCACGGCTGGAGAACGATGGTTGTTGGGGGTTTTCCGGGCTGTATTGCCGTGGTCTTGGCATTGTAGTTCCTGACGTTTCACCAGCAGCTGTGGCTGGCATCTTCAGAGGTGTAGCACCAAAAGACAGAGATCTCTCAGTGTCACAGTGTGGAAAAGATGTAGGTCATTTGTATCTACTCAGGAGGGGTGGGGTTGAGCTGAGTCATTCTGTAAGAGTTTCCCAGGGTGTGGAATGCTAATGGCGGGAGGCTTCACTGTAACCTGAGGAGGTTCTTTTGCATATGGATTGGTGCTTGATGTGCTAATCTTCTCTGCAGGGCTATTGTCGGGTGTGGAGTGTTTTGTTGGCCTGGTGTTTTTCAGAACTGGAGCCCATGCTCTGTTCATTCTTAAGGTTTCTTCTTTCCTGTTGAAGTTTTGCTTATGCTTGTGAATTTCAATGGCTTCCCTGTGCAGTCTGACAAAGTAGTTGGAAGTGTTGTCCAGTATTTTGGTGTCCTGGAATAAGATACTGTGCCCTGTTTGAGTTAGGCTATGTTCAGCCACTGCTGATTTTTCAGGCTGTCCAAGTCTGCAGTGTCTTTCATGTTCTTTTATTCTTGTCTGGATGCTACGCCAGACCACAAAGCGTAGCATCCAGACAAGAATAAAAGAACATGAAAGACACTGCAGACTTGGACAGCCTGAAAAATCAGCAGTGGCTGAACATAGCCTAACTCAAACAGGGCACAGTATCTTATTCCAGGACACCAAAATACTGGACAACACTTCCAACTACTTTGTCAGACTGCACAGGGAAGCCATTGAAATTCACAAGCATAAGCAAAACTTCAACAGGAAAGAAGAAACCTTAAGAATGAACAGAGCATGGGCTCCAGTTCTGAAAAACACCAGGCCAACAAAACACTCCACACCCGACAATAGCCCTGCAGAGAAGATTAGCACATCAAGCACCAATCCATATGCAAAAGAACCTCCTCAGGTTACAGTGAAGCCTCCCGCCATTAGCATTCCACACCCTGGGAAACTCTTACAGAATGACTCAGCTCAACCCCACCCCTCCTGAGTAGATACAAATGACCTACATCTTTTCCACACTGTGACACTGAGAGATCTCTGTCTTTTGGTGCTACACCTCTGAAGATGCCAGCCACAGCTGCTGGTGAAACGTCAGGAACTACAATGCCAAGACCACGGCAATACAGCCCGGAAAACCCCCAACAACCATATGAAAGACATCTTAGGAAAAACTGTTGGATCCCTGCTATCTGTTAGGAAACTTCATGACCAAGGCCGTTTTCACACTACTAACCTGCTTCTGCAATGTTGTGCAAAAAACGTGGAAGATAGCGTCTTCTTGCGAGAGTTTTGCACAATGTTGCACAAAACTCTCGCAAGAAGATGCTATCTTCCGCATTTTTTGCACAACGTTGCACAATATTACAGAAGCAGGTTAGTAGTGTGAAAACGGCCCAATTCAGATCCCTTAATCATCTATGAAAACTTTATACAAAAGCTAAAGCGATACCTTGTGCACACACAGAAGGTTGAGCTCCCAAATTCCTATAATTGCTCAAACCATGGTTTAACCACATTTGTGTGACAGCAAAGAAAGTACTAAACCAGAGCTACTCTGGGATAAACTAGGGGACATGTACTCTTCGAGTGTGAGCTTTATCAAAATATTAGGGCAATCTTCATAACTCCAATTTGTAATCGGTTCCCAGGTAGAAATGACAGATTCTATCTAGATAAGCTTTTAGCCGATAAGGACCATGAAATTATATTAAAGGTGGCAAATTTTGCTGTGCAAGCCATACGGATTAGGAAGTATTTTACAGGGGGAAATATTTAAATATTTTATAATGTTAAGGATTTTAATATTTAATAATTTGGTCTTAGGCACTCAGGTTTTAAGGTTTTAAATATTTAAGACTCTGTACCCTGAAATTTTAGTGAATAGATTTGTAAATAATATGACTTACCATGACTGGGTTGCATGCTATTATTGTGTGGTCTATGACCGTAATAAAGATTGACTGACAGAGCTACCAGCTATACTGGTAAGATCACAAGTTCAGGCTAAAAGAGAAGCTCTCTCAAAATCGTTGAGCCAAAAAAGGAGTACAAATTGCTGATACAATGCAGCAAGAAAAAACATACGAGAACTATGGGGAAACTAATAGAAGCAGAAAAACTCAAAAACTCATCTCTTTTCTTGAAATTAATCTCATATAGAATTGTGGGACCTAAATCCCCAATATCTTCCTGTATATTGCTGGACATATTTTCAGTTTTCATAGACTTGTATGAAGATCCGGTCCAACCTCCCCCCTCGATAGTGTTAGAAAATACTTTCAAATGGTCTCCTGTAACTCTGGGTGATATTAAATCATATATATACCAACAGAAAAATGCTAAAGCCCCAGGATGTGATGGGATTCCACCAGAGCTTCTGAAAGAGAATAAGGACTGGTGGGCCATATTCCAAAGTCATGGGGAATGGCCATAATAGTTCCCTTCTACAAAAAATGTAAGAGGGAGGATCCTTCCAACTATACGCTGATCAGCCTGCTGAACATTATAACTAAGTTACATGCAAGGCATCTCCTGGTCAAACTTTTAGATTGGCTTGAGCAAGAGGACATTTTAGTGGCAGAACAAGCAGGGTTTAGGCCACGGAGATCTATGTTAGAACAATGTCTGATCATTCAACATCTTACTGAGAAATATGCATCTAAGGGAACAACCTCACTTTATGCAGCTTTTGTTGATTTCAAGTCTGCATTTGATTCTGTATCCAGAATGCGACTCTGGGATAAACTAGCTGACTCCTCTATCGATAGAAGACTTCTAGGCCTCATTCAGGCTTTATATGATCAAACCTTTTTGAGGGCCAGATGCAGTAGGCAACGGCATCTCATGGAACCCATCCAAACCCTGCTAGCACTGGCATTATTTATTTTTATATAAACAATCTAGTTAGTCGGCTTAATTCACCAGCACTCCATCCTCCCAAACTTGCTAATAGGACAGTATCAGTCCTATCATATGCTGATGACACAGTTTTACTTTCTAGAACTTCGGTCGGGCTGAGGAGGGCCCTAAGGAAGCTCTCCTCATATTGTGAAAATGAGCCTCTAAAAATCAACTATCAGAAAACCAAGATACTTACTTTTGGGTATAGACTGAAGACCCAACCTTGGTTAATTAATGGCCATCACATCGAACAAACTAACAACTTTAAATATCTGGGGGTAGTTTTGCAGGATTTGGGCTCTAGGCTCCAACATAGTAATTATGCTGAGGACCAAGGAGAAAGATCAGCAAATAGTATTGCAAAATTTAATCGATCTCAAGTGGGTTGGTTTGTCCCTGCAGCTCTTAAACTATTTAAGGCCAAGACTTTAGCCCAACTATTATATGGTTCCTTTATGGGGCCACCCAGCACATGTTTTGTATCACAAGAGTTAGTCCAATCTAAGTTCCTAAGAACCATTTTACAGGTTCCTAGTTGTGTGTCAAATGCAAGGGTCAGATTGGAGACAGGGTGTTTGAAAGTTGAAGATTGGGTCTGTATTTTATTTATATATATGTGGTTAAAGGGGTATCTTAACCCACAAGGTTTATTACCCCTGATATTTTGTGACAACTTTCAATCTAACAGGTTAAAAGCTGTTCCAAGTCATCTGTTGAGAATCGGTCTCTCCCCTCAAATGCTCCGATCCTGTGGAATGGAGCACTCAAAAAGACTATTTAAGCAAAGAATTGAAGATATAGAACATTAAACTGACTGTTCCAGCCTATAAAACACCAAACTTTGGGTAAACATCAAATACTTTGCAGAACTGGCAAATTATTTAACTACTCTTGAAGTAAAAGGGTTTAGAAGAGCCTTCTCTCTGGCAAAGTGCTCTGCCCTTCCTTCCACCATACTTGAATACAAGTACAAGAACATTCCTTTTACTAAAAGGTGCTGTACCTGTCACTTAAGGGAGATAGAGAATATGGAACATACGTTTTTACGTGCCCGTACTATAAGGTGGCATGCAGTGAGATCATTACCCTGTTGTTCCAAAAAAACCCAGGCCTCTCAGAAAAAGCTAGACTTGAGTTTCTTCTTTCCAATAGAGATCCCAAGATTACTTACCAAGTAACCAGCTTCTGTATGGAAGGCTAAGGACATTTTATGGCATTTAGATTGTAATGTAACTGTTTTATATTATATTTATATTTATTATTATATTTAAATGTGGATTTTAAGTATGTATTTCTTTTTATATGCTTAGTCTAAGGACCACAACAATACATGAATGAATGACACCAGGATGACTTTCAAACCACAAAGATTAACATGCTACTTGGAGCTGCTCAACCAAAGCAAACTGAAATTTTGGTGGGAAAATCTGCCTCACAGTGGGGGAGTGAATCGGGGTTCATCATACCTACCTTTAAAATGTAAAGAAATGACGATTCGTTTTCGTTTTCACAGCCATGTTGGACGCTCCTCTCGGCAGGTCCGAGAGGAAGCGGCCGAGCCGCCTGGCCGGGCGGCTGATCTGCAAAGGTTAGCCCCCAGACTCTCAGGCAGGGAGTCTGAGTCCGGGACGCGGCGGGAAGAGCCCTCTGACAGATCGAGGCAGGGGGTAAATCACCCGTTTGTCCCTATGGAGGCCGGCAGACAAGCGCGGCACCTAGTGTGCTGCCAGGCTATGGAAACCGGCAAGGAGCAGGATTAGGCGAAAGCCTGCAAGTAAGCGAATCCCTTCTGTTACTACAAGCGTTGTGAGGAGTGGTGGGGTCTGAAGGTTAGAAGACTCGGATTTTTCCCCCCTCATAGAGTCTCGGAAGATTGGCGGTTCCCCCCCCCCTAAAATGGCAGCGAAAAAGCAGAGTCCTTCTCTTGGCAAGTCAGTTACGGCGGCCTTGCAGAGGGGCGAGACGCTTGAAGAACTGGTTAAAAGAGCGGTTATGGAAGCCATAAAACCCTTTGTTGACAAGCTGAATGAAACAGGTCAAAGGGTGGGCTTAATTGAAAGCGATGTGAAAGCCATTAAAGAAGCAGCGGGGGGGCAGAGAAGTCTGCCCGGGAAAGTGCATCACTTACGAGAGCAACGAACAGGGAATTAAAGTTGGTGGAAAACCAGCTGATCGGACTGCAAGTGGAGCGAACACAAACCATTTTGGGTCTCCAGAATGTTAAAGAGGAGGAAAAAGAGGATTTATGGGATCTCGCCTCGGAACTTTTAGCGACACCCGCGAGGGCAACTAAAGAAGAAGTGAAAAGCGCCATTTTGGGAGTCCATCGGGCATCTTCAAAATATGCAACGAAGCGGCAGCTGCCTCGCGAGATTGTTATCGAGTTTTCATCTAGGAGGGTTGGCAGCTCTTTTGAGGGAACGGGACATAAAGTACAAATGGCTACTCCCGGAAGGAATCGGGTTTAGTTATAAAGATAAAGCTTACAAGATTAATTCTGAAGATCAGCTAAGGGATTTTGTGGATAAAAATCCAGAATTTGGACCAGACACCAAGCAAAAAGAAGAGGATCCGAAGCCTGAAGGGAGGGGGGAGGCAATGAGCGCTCCGGCGGTAGCTGCGCAGAGGGAATTGCGCCTGAGGCCCAGGGGAGGGGAAAAGATTTAATTTGAACTGTAATTTGTAATTTGTATGATCAACCACTCCGTCACTATTTTATTAAGCTATTTTTTTACTGTGGCAGTATGAAGGGAAAGCATTGAAACGTAGTGTTTAGTGTTACCTTCCCCTTTTTTTCCACCCCCCCTTCCCTTTCTCTTTTTTCTCCCTTCCTTCCCATCCCTTGTGCTATTGTAGTCTTTTGTAGTTACTGTTTTGTAGGTTATGTATGTATGTAGTAGTTTTGTATGTTAGATATTGAAAAATAAAAATAATAATAATAAAAAAATAAAATGTAAAGAAATGACATTCTGTTCTCCAGCAATATACTTTGGAGAGTTCAGATGAAGACTAAAACAGCTTCTCTGATGTTCAGAATATTTTACAAATCCCTCTGTCAACGCTGAACACACACATACACACATACACACAAATCTTTGTGGTCTGCAAAGTTTTTAAATTGTCATGCAGATAGTACAGCTGGAAATACTAGTAGCCACTTACCTAATCCCTGGTGAGAATAAAAATAGATAAGAATTAATAAGAGTGTATAGGCAAATGTATGAGGTTACATTGAAAGCTGGAGCTTCAAATATTTTTAAAGCCACACTAGACCTCATTGTATACAGTGGGAGAATGTAGATGAGATCAATCATATGCATTTAGGAATGCAAACTTCTGATTAATATGGACAGAAAATATAATTCCATCTAGCAATTAATCCATGCTGGTGTGTTGCAGTATACAAGAATTCTAGCTTAATAGGACTTTTTTTTTGTTACAATTAGAAAAAGTGACAATTGGATCATACAAGTTTTATATTTATGTCCAAGCATAACTCACTAACACACCTTTTACTTGGTTGAACATAGCTAATTAATTTTTGAGAATGAGAAAACATTATTTATTTACTTATTTATTTTATTTGACTTATATCCTGCCCTCCCCACGAATGCACTCAGGGCGGCAAATGTGTTTTAGTGTTAAAATTATTTCACAAATATTATCTTGTAATTTGTACATCAGTCCTGTAAGCTGGACCAGTATTATCCCTATATTACAGAAACTGCACAACCAGTTTTTCTTGCTTATGCATATTTCATTCTGCATTACATCTGATTTTTATGACATTCATGTGCTTTGGAGAATTTGTAGGACACATGTTAGAAAGTACATATTCAATGCTGAAGGGATAGAATCTTAAAATGTGTACAGATCTGGGGAATATGATAACTTGTTTGTCAAAAGCATGGATATTGAATTGCAAGAACTACAATATTTAACCAATATTCTTATGAGATTCTCTCTCTCCCCCACCCCGTAAACTTCTGTATTACCTACCTAAAATAGTGAAAATGATGGTAAGAGGCATCTCTGAGACAAAAATAAAATTCTTGATGAAAGCCTAAGGCAATGTACCAATATTTATATTAGGGAAAACTAGAAAAATTAAGCATCTAACATTTAGAAGGAACATAAAACACAAGTTCCTCCTGAGATAAGAAGGCTGGAGCCATTTTGAAAAAGGCAAGCAGATGAGGACAGTCTTTGTGGTTGGAGCCTCTGGGCTAGCTATGAAGGATTATCAGTTCCTGTGGACTACTCCCCTCTTGGTATCTGTATGGCATCTCTTTATGATCTTTCAAAAAATCGCTGTCTGGCATACACATGCCCAAACATCTGTGCGGCAACTATGTGAGGCAGTTTGTGTGCCATTTCTGATCCATCTGCAGAGAGCATATGTCAGATGCTGTAGTCAGGGGGTTGTGATGGGAGAATCCATTGGAGAAAAAGTCCACAGTATTACTTTTTAAATGTGTATGTATGGAGGGAGGTCACGCCAGCTGTCAAGATTTTTTTTCTTCCTTCCCCCTCCATCCCAAACTCCTTAAAAAAAATTCTAATCTCCACTGAATTTCTTTTGGGTCAATTTACAAGCTTGGTGAATATAGAAAATGGCTTTCTAAAATAAATGATATTTTAAACTAAACTCAAAAGAGAGAACCTGCCAAGCAGGTTTTCCCAAGTTCTCATGGCTCTTACATTATGTGACTTGCTTTTTGGATCGAGTTCCCAGCTTGAATTCCAAATGACCTGGAAGCCATCCTAAACTAATGTGGATGCAGGCATTTCAAAGCTCCAACTCCACTGATAGTGACAAGGATGAGACAGGAGAACTAAAGAAGACAAATAGGAATTCAGAAAGAGGCCAAGCAATGTGCTTTCCAATTGTTTGAATAACCCAAAAGGCTCCCACATTCCCACTACCAAATTTGGTGAGTCTCTTCAAGTCCTGAAAGCATCTCAGCTAGCACACATGAGTGGCATTTTATAAGGAAGTGGATGTCATACTGTATATAAGGTTAGTTACTACTACACATGTACATCTTTATAGAAAACCAATAGGCTTCTGAATATCTTGATTCAGCCACTCTCTGTAATGCCAAGTATTTTATAAAGATAGAGTGGAGTCTGTTTTTCTTTCCCAGTTAAACAGTAAAAATCTTGGTGAGGGCTTTGTTGCAGGGTAATCAGCACCGGGCAGTCTGTGCTTTCAGGGGCAATATCTACATCAACTGTAAAGCATGCCAAGAATAAGAAGATAATTACTTGGCTAAACAAGTGCATTTTTTGTTAATAAGATTAAGGTCTTTAATGTTGCTGTTTTGGGGGACATTGAATGCTTCCTTATTATTAAGTATCTAAAAAGTCTCTGATTTGTAACGTATGTAATATACCAATGCAATGTGTATTCATGACATTTTAAGAAGAGAAACAATAGAGGTTTTTAGAGTTTTCATACTACTCATTATTAAAACCAATTTTGCGAAACATGGCCATCCCTTTATTATTTGTGAAACACAAAGTTAGCAAGAAACAAATGACTTACTTTTTCCTTCTCACTCAGATATTTAAGATGATTTTATGTTATCTCAAAATGCCAGAATCCTTATTGTTGCAAAATTAAACCTCCTGCTTTCCATCTAGTTATATATGCTGCTAAATCAAACAGTTGTGAATTTCAAACAGGGGTGGGTTTTTTGCTGTGTTAGGGGCTTTATAGCGGATAGTTTTATTGTGTTTTTATTGACTTTTAGATGTTTATTAGTAGTTTTTATCTTTGTACATTGACTCAAACCCCCTATAGCTATGAAGCAATGTAGAAAATAAGATCCTGAAATGCAATGGTGAATCACTGGATCATTTTATGGCTGTAGGCAAAATTACAAAGTAAGGATGTGCATTTAGACAATAGCTAAATAAAATCAAGTCCAAATAGAAAGTAGCCCTGTCACATGTTACAGTGATTGCATGTACATTTTGCCAATATATGTAGACCTCTGTTTGTAAGAAAGAGGCAATATGTGTTCACTTTACAAGTGAAACTGGAGCCAAGTGCTTGGATAAAACAGGTTTCACATATTCAGTTGTAAGTGCACTGGAGACTGGCTGAGATGGGAATGTGGGGGCTGTCCATCAGCAATGGAGTGATGTCACTTTCAGGAAAACCCAGAAGTGGTGTCACCTCTCTCTCGGATGCACTAGAAACTCTAATGGTAATTGGAAGGGATGTCATGCTGTTGCCACAGTGGCTTTAAAAAAGTCTTTCTCCTGCTGGCCACTGGAGTACCAGCAGGCACAGAGCCTATTCAATGCATGTATAAAGAAAAAAAATCATGTTACATTTAACACACATGCATGAATATATGATTGAAACCTCATGGTTGCCCTCATGGATGATCTTCGCAGACACCTGGATCGAGGCAGATCGGCACAGCTGATATTATTAGACCTTTCAGCAGCGTTCAATACGGTCAACCACAATCTTCTTACACACTGCCTTGCCAACGTGGGGATACAGGGGATGGCACTACAGTGGCTTGTCTCCTTTCTCCATAGTCGGGGACAGAGGGTGGCGCTAGAGGAAGAACTGTCATCCTGCCACCCACTGGTCTGTGGTGTGCCGCAGGGGGCAGTGCTTTCCCCATTATTGTTTAACATTTATACGCGCCCCCTCGCCCAGTTGGTGTGATGTTTTGGACTTGGGTGTCATCAGTATGCAGATGACACCGAGTTATACCTGCTGATGGACGGCTGGCCTGGCTCAGCCCCAGATGTCCTAGAGCATGCTTTTGAGGCCATTACTGGATGGTAGAAGCAGAGTTGGCAGAAGTTAAATCCCACAAAGATGGAGATCCTGTACTTGAGTCATGGGAACATGGATTTGGGACCCCAACTCCCTACTCTTGATGGGGCTGTGCTTATACCAACCTCAAGGGTGAAGATTCTGGGGGTGATCCTGGATGCCTCCCTAGGAATGGAGGCCCAGGTTGCTGCAGTTGCCAGGTCCTCGTTTTTCCATCTTCATCAGACCAGGCAGCTTGCTCCCTATCTGTTGACCCATGATTTAGCTACAGTGGTCCAAGCAATGGTCACCTCTAGGTTAGACTATTGTAACGTGCTCTATGCAGGGCTTCCCTTGAGTCTGATCCGGTAGTTGCAACTGGTCCAAAATGCGGCAGCACGGGTCATCACTGGAGTCCTGGGAAATGCACATATAACACCAGTATTGCACCAGCTGCATTGGTTACTGGTAGAGTACTGAATCAGATTCAAGGTTCTGGTTTTAACCTATAAAGCCCTATGCGGACTGGGACCAGCATATCTGTGGAACTGCCTCTCCCCATATGAGCCCTGGAGGGTGCTTTGTTCCAGTGAAAAACAACTATTAGTGGTCCCTGGTCCCAGCCTAGCATTGACCAGAGCCAGGGCCTTTTTGGTCCTGGCTCCAACCTGGTAGAACACTCTGTCTGATGAGACCAGGGCCCAGCAGGACTTGCTATCCTTTCGCCAGGCCTGTAAGACAGCGCTGTTCCGCCAGGCGCATGGATGACGCTGGGCAGGGCCCCCCACCGGTTGAATAGAGGGGATCGTCCCTCCCTATCAGGAAATAGCTACCACCCGACCCTTTGTGATATTCTTTTAGGGGCAGTTGGATGATGGATTATATGAATTGTTTCTGTGCTGCTGCTTTTTGTACTTTGTATTTTAGATTTTAAATTATATATTATTGTTTATTAGTTTTAAAGTTGAAATGTTAATGTTTTTTATAATGTATATGATGTAATCCGCCCTGATCCCACTGATGTGGAGAGGGAAGAATATAAATCAAACATAAATAAATAAAATAAATAAATAAATTTATCCAGGTACTAGTCCCCATTTCATTTGTAAAGTGAATACATGTTGGCTTTTACTTACAAACAGGTATATACATGGCCCTGCAGGATGTACAAGCAATTAATAACATGTGTACAGGGCTTCAAATGTACACTATATATGGATTATACGTGCATTCACTATAACTTATGAACAATGCTAATGTTGATTAGTTTTAGATGGCTAAATAATCTAAATGAATATCCTCCAACTTTCAGATCTAAATTAGGCCAAATCTTGCAGGGTTTTTTGGCAGTGTTGTGTTGTCTACAGCTTAACACTACTTTTAGTTTCCATTTCTCAGCGGCAGTAAGGGGCAGGGGACGTGGGAAAAGTCACTTAGCGGATACCAGCCTGACAAACACACAGACCATACAAACAGCCAACTCCGCCTTGAGAAATTCCTGGAACTTAAGGAGTGGTGCCTGGGGATGGCCGAGTTTGAAAAGGGGAAGGACTCAGCAGGGATGTGAAGCCACAGATTCTGCCCTCCAAAGCTACCGTTTTTTCCAGGGGAGCTGATCTCTGTTGTCTGGAGATCATGGACATTAGGCTGATTGCTAGATCTGAAATAAAGTACAGTAGATTGAGACAGAGTCATAAGTTTTGGGCATGTCCAATTTCTCCCTTCCAAGCCCACCATGTAGCACCTTTGGGAAAAAAGGCTGAGGGATTTCTCATATCCTCTAGAAAGCAGAAAGGCTACTATGCCACTGAAGGCAGTAATTCTCCATCTTTTCCATATCTTGATATGAAACATACCTGCTTGCTGAGCCTTGCTGAATGGTACTTACACCTTTGTGTATTAAGCAAACAAGATTTTCTGTTGCTGATTGATTTATAACCTAAGCCAGGAAAGACAAGTGTGTGTGTGGGGGGGGGATGGTGCATGCCCGCCATTTTGTTTTTTTGCTTGTTTTGTAATACAGTAGAATTATGATTCCTGTTTATAATCAGGTCAATTGTACCTGCTAAGCTAGTGTTAGGTCTGTGAATGATGGTTAGCAAGAGGGAACTGACAGCTGGTTATAACTGGGTAAAATATCAGAAAGAATGTGCATGACTTCATGATATGTGAATTACTTGAAAACTGAAGAGTCAGGATTGAATTCTGCAGCTGAGAGGAACTGGAAAATTCCAGAAGAGTGTTTTTTGGTTTTAAAGATATGTTTGCAATTGAATCAAGATAAAGATTTTGTTTGTGACCCTGTGTAAAGAAACAGTTATATATTTTCAATCAGTTATACTCCCCCTTCTCTATCAGTGGAGTGTCAAAGACAAAATACTGTTTCATTAGTTACAGGGAAATGTGAAGTATCTGATTATGTGAACTTTTTCAAAAAGAAAGATCTTACTTACTGGTGAGGGAGACTAGCATGATCCTTTAATTATAACCCAGATTCTTCTACTGTGTTAACTCAGGTGACTTGACTGACATTTTTGTCTACCAATAGGCTTTAGTAAATATGGGTGGTAAATCCCAGCCCTTTCATGTTACCTGTCTAACAGACATGCTTGATGTTTAAATCAATTACATAGACATTTAAATCCCTTTCCCATGCCAGCACATTGCCCTTTAAGCCTTTCGGTTTTTATTCTTTCGTTAGCTCATGTATTCAGCCTGCACGTTGACTCTGATGTAGAGATTGGTAATAAATCATTTAGTGTCTCTGTCAAGTTAGTGGCTGTTGTTTTTAAATGAATTGGGACCTCCCATTTTTGTACTATCCATTTTTGTAATATCCTAATGATGGACGATGCCTGAACAAACCACCTTGTAATGTATATGTGAAGGGGAATATGGTAATATTCTGAAATGGCAATTCTCCTAAATAAATAGCACATCAGTTTACTTAAAGCTAATCATAAATGGAACAAAGTGGACCCATGAGCATAAGAGAAACCTGAGCAGAATGCTGGAGTTAAAAGAATCTATTGTTTTCAAAGCTGACCCTGGGTATGTATCAGATTACATCTGTTAGAGTGATTCTAATGCCAGCCCAGTATTTTTAATTATAAATATATAAAACATTTTAATAAGATGACATTCTGGCCTTACTAAGCCTTTAAAAAGCTAGATGTGGGTGGAGTGGGTAGAATGGTATTCCATGTGCCCCAGAGAGAGTGCCAGCATATAATGATTGAATGTTTTCCTGTAATAAATTGAAAAAATCTGGTTTGTAAGAATGGATCCAAATCACTTGGCATTAGAAAGGTAATTTGTTACCTAGCTTCCTCCTCAAAACTGTTTCCAAGTTCTGCGGAACTTAGTTAGTAGAGACTATAACATTTTTAAAAAGAAGGAAAGAAAGGGGGGAGGGAGGCTGTTTTTAATTTTTTTGCCTTAGCATTTTGCTTATGGCTCCAAGCTAGAGATTGGGCAGCCAAAAAAAGGTGTGTGTGTGTGTGCGTAGGACAAAAGCCAGATCTAGAGCTACCTTCTTTGTACCTTTCCAAATCTCAAGCCTGCTTAATTATGATTAATTGCCACATAGATAATCAGATACAGTTTCAAAAGGTTGGAGATGACAGCCCAAGGACACCAGGGAAGAGAGAAGGTTTGCCTTTGATACAAGGGGGGGGGGGAACACCCAAGCTCCTTCTTCAGCCCCGTAACCTTTTCTTATTTTAACAATTCCAAACAGAATTAATGCCATCAGTATATTGTTCCTCCTCCTGGGAATTGAACTTCAACTGTACAATTTCTGCAGCTGTCAGTTCATTCAGCCCTCCTGTCAATAATGCAATGTTGGGGTGCCCTTCTTCTTGAAAGAAAGCAGTTTCAAGTTTCTGCTTTATGTCTGTGCTTTCTGGGTGGTGTGACATGATGAGAAAGTACAAAAAAAATAATAGCAGTTAAAAAGCTCTACTCTTGACTTAACTGGATCAAATGTAATAGACTTCAGTCTTTTCTCCTTATTTCCTTTGCTTGATTTAGAAAACACTGTGAAAAGTGCAGGAGATTTTGTCTTGCCAGCTCTTTCCTCCATTTAAAATCCCTTTGGCTAAGTCAAGGATCACAGTATGTCATTTCCAGCCTAACAGAAGTGCTGGGCCTCGTTCAGCTCCTATTACTAGGAGGCAAATCCCTCGGTTCCAGGCGCCAGTGTTTCTGCTTTTTTGGCTCTTTTCCCAGTATTGTTTCCTTCATTACATTCCAGAGTGCCTCTCAGCCAGTTAATGTTTGCACTGGGAGGTCCAAATATCCAGCAATCAGCACTGAACTTTTCTCCCTTTTTTTTTTTTGGTTGAGAATTGCAGGTTTCAAATGCAATCACTGGCTTTAAAGGAAAAACGTACAGGTGAACACCAAAACACTAATTTTCATTTTATTCACAAACAGTAATATTTGCTGCAGCTTTGCCACATGCCCTCATAAAAGTGGTTGTAGAAAATGTCTGGCTTTTAAAATAGGGACTGGATTTGGGGTTTTTTGTGTTTTTTTACCATTTTTGGAGCAATCATTCCTTTTGCCCCTGCTGGCCTCCCCCCTCTCTTCAATGTTACAAATACATTTTAGACTGGAGAGTTGAGAGCATTGTTTATTGCACGTGGCTGTTCTTATTGATAGACTTTCGACATATGTTCTTTCATTTAGAAATTGAGCAAGCCAAAAGCAGATAAACTAAGCTGAACTGGGTTATAGTTCATGATGTTGAAAGGCCAGCTTCTCTTATTCATGGGCCATTGTACTTAAATCACTTACTTCAGAATAGTTTCTAGGTGGGAATATGCCAATAAAAACAATTCAATCTTATTGTAAATGTTAAAGGTTTAATATAGCAAAGTTTGGCAGGTGGACGTTTAGTTTTAGCCATCTAAAACACTACTATTCCCCAACCCTAAATACACCATGACAAATATCCCTGTAGTTTAAAAGACAATTCTTATTTTAGCATAACTCTAAGAAAAACAGTAGACATCCAATGTTTCTGTACATATCCATACAGTACTCACTAAAGTGATGTCGCAAAATAGAAAGTCCAGTAGCACTTTTAAGACTAAACAACTTTATTGAGGCATAATCTTTCGAGAATCACAGCTCTTTTCATCAGATGCCTCTTTTCTTTTAGATGTTGCATCTAAGTGCCCTATATGAAACCATCAGAGCGAAGACAAAGCAGTCAGACAGCCCCCTATTCTGCCTGCATCCAGCATGGCTGAGGTCCAAACTATGTTTATTGTTTCTCCTAGTGCACTTCAGATGTAGTAATAGTATAAGGGTCTTCCTTTTCTTCACAGCGGCTGCACTCATACACATATACAACAGCCTAAGTCAGGTCTGCTATAACTCCTTCTATTCAAGATCAGAATTCAGAATAGAAAAATAATGCTTTTGTTCAGAGCAGAAAAAGCAGGAGGTAAAAAATGCAGCCAATCTGTAGAAATTTCGGTGAGGTCCCGTAAATGTCAAATTTGTAGAATATGATAGTTCAAGATTGGTTTGCACTAGTATTTAAGTGTTGACTTCTAGCTCTTTTAGAAAATACATTCCTATTTTTGGTCATAGGTCTTCAATGCCTAAAACAACATAATACATATTTTAAAGATAGTGCATAGTAGTGCTTGGCTTCCTGGTTGCTGTAATGGCTTAAATTGAATTTTTGCCCAATGTGGTACAAAAATACTTGTATATACCATGCAAGATCTCAGTCCCAAACAGAGATGTCACTCCCCTTCTTGGGGTGGGAGATCCCCCACTCCCACCCTCCACACCCCACCTCTACTCACCTGGCTGGCGGGGGAGGAAAGGTGAAGGAACTCCATCCCGTGCACAACAACATTACCTCTGCTAGCAATGTTATCATGCTGTTCCTCAGAGTGTTCCTGTGCTTCTCAGCAGTCCAAATCAGGCTGCTGAGAAGTGTACATATGCTCCCACAGCTGCATGATGATGTCACTTCCAGGAAGTGATGTCATCACATAGGTATAGGGGCGCACACAAGGGATGCCCAGGAATTCCGAAAAGGTAAGCACCAGGTCCCCCGCCTTCCCCAGGAGGGTAGGGGAAGCTGGCATCCCTAGTCCAAAACCTGAGCACACAGCATACCATTTATTCTGTTCAGCTACTGTTGGACACAGAGCAAAATTCGAGTCCACTAGCACCTTAAAAAAAACCAATATTTCCAAGGTATATGCTTGACTTTCCCTGGGGAACTTTGACTCTCAAAAGTTTATACCCTGGAAATCTTGTTGGTCTTTATTCTACTTTATTCTACTCAAATCTTGCTCTTCTACTGCAAACCAATGCAGCTAACCACCTGGAACTATTTTGCATATAATAAGTTTATCCTGATGCCCTGACCTGGATAGCCCAGGTGAGCCTGACCTCATCAGATCTAGAAGCTAAGCAGGGTTGGCCTTGGTTAGTAATTGGAGAGACCTCCAATGAAGACCAGAGTTGCAAAGACAGGCAATGACAAACCACCTCTGATAGTCTCTTGCCATTGCCATAAGTCAGCTATGACTTGAGGACACTACACACGCACATAGATAGGTTTATCCTGATACACAGTATGTTATTTTTAATGCTATTCTAGCTCTACACAAGTTGCTGGTTGTTGTGGTAAAAAATAATGGGCTGGATCCGGCAGATCCATGCCACTATCCGTGGTGCTTTCCTCTTCCCCAAGAATCAAGATGTTGAATCAGGGAAGGTCACTTGGGCTGAATGCAAGTGCCACCACTAGTGGACTAGATTCATGAATCCAGTTCAATGCTATTATGCTGCTACATATGTAAAGTTCAGTGTTCCTATCAATACACCGGGAATGCTTTTGTATGGCATGATGCATTAGAATCAAGAGAATCATGTGGACTGTTCATGTTGCATGATATGCCACTTCCATGATAGTTTGCCTCATCTCAAGCATCCCTTTGCATGCTTGCACATACAAACATAGACTGCAATGCATTTGGACTTGTTGGAGAGCTGCCTCCAAGTTACAAGACATAAAATCAGTTGTTAACACTGATTAAGCAGTACAGACCTTGTGATCACTGTCCTGGGCATCATAATTTTATAGATTTCACTATTACCTTCTATTGCTATCCATAGCAGCCTCCTATTTTTTCTATACTACCAAAGTTTACCCCAATCAGTATTTCCCAGCAGGATCATATTTTTGATTTTATTATGTGTTCACAATATTTTAACAAATCCAAAAAACAGAACAAAGAGCTAGCAGATGCTGATTTCTTCATTTAAGCACACATATTTTAGAGCATTATTTTACTCTCATTTTCTCCCAAGACACTTCCCTGACCTCCTTTTCTCCCTACCTCCCCTTCTGTTTTATAGAATACTCTTCAAACTGGGGCCAGGCACAGCTAATCGCAGAGCACTCAACCTAACAAATGTGCATATGAAAGATTCCCTCAATTCTTAAAGAAAGAGCCCAGACCTTCTTTAGCACATAAAGAAGAAGCAATTTGTTATCTGGCCATCATAACAAACCTAAAAACAACAGTCTAAAAAGCCGCTGTATATCTCTGCTATAGAACACTGATTCAGTACTAGAGTGGCTACTGTCATACTTTACCATTTGAGATTTGAAGGAACTCAGGAGTTAAACTTCTCTTTATTGCCCCAAACAGAATAAATATTTAGATGTAGTCATTCAAACTAAAACAACCAATACACTTGTGCTGCTATGTGAAAAATATTTTGAAAGCGACTGGATATAACCATGGACAAGGAGATGGTTCAAATTGAATATTCAAACAATTTTCCTGCAGTTTCCACACACATGCTGCAATGGGCATGGTATAGGAATGTATAAACATGGCATCTGTTTGTTTCTTGTCAGCTTTGTATGCTGCTCTTATGAAAATCTTCATCTAATTTCATCTATTTTTGTTTTATCTTGTTTGGTTTTCTTTTCTGGCACTTTAATGCCATTAATATAAAACTGATAGGGAAACAGCACTCAAAAGTGCATCTATTTAATGAGAACATTTTGGTGTGAGGAAACCAAAAATGACACGAAAACAAAGGCGTGTGAGTTCTTTTGGCACAGGAAACAAATGAAAAAGAAATGGGATTTTCAGGTTGAAACAACAGGGCTGTCCCGGCTGTGACATGTGATAGCATTCTGATTACAGTTTGAATTTTCTTGTACAGGAGGGAAAAGAAAGCCTTGTAAAGGCTGTTGAGAGCCAACTGGCCTGCACAACTGTTGAGGGGCGCATGGCCTACATAACCCACTAAGCTAAATGCAGCCCAGTAACTGTGTAACATGGACAGGGTGACATACTGATCCAGTGGGGCTCAAAGCAGAAGGTGGAGAGGTACTATTTCAGTCACTTTTTAAACAGTACTCCATGGGGTTGCTGCATACAGATGTCACTCCTGGAAGTGACATCATCAGATCACTGGGGTCTCCAGAACCACTTTAATGATTTTTGCCCAAATACCGATGCTCACCTGATGATGTGATGGCATCAGTTCCAGACACTTGAGAAGCAACATCAGAATGTTGCTGGTAGCATTGTCAGGTTCCTGCAGATGCCAGGCAATCTCCTCATGATTGTAGTCTCTGCCCACTGATTGCTGGTGATCAGTAGGGCATCCCAAGATTGCCTGCCACAGTTAGAGGCCAGGAGTCATCCTGGGAAAATTATTGCAAACATGTGGTGCCTACTAATGATGACCAATTTTGATGCAGTCCGGAAGCAATGGTGTTACCAGGGCTGATTCTTTAAAGAGTGGGCCAAAACATAGCAAAAACAGAAATGAGGTCATCAGCAAGCACTATGGAGCATGCATGTCATGCAAGCACAAGGAATGGAATCCACTGGTCCTATCCCCTGCCACTCAGCCACCCCGCCAGTTGCTGGGAGGACCTTGCAATCTTAGTTGCTAGGGATGTGATGATGTTGCCAGCAAGAGCCCATGCTGCTTGGTGAGACTCCTCCAGTTTCCTCCCCCCTCCAATGGCAAGCGGCATGGTGGCAAGAAGTGCCAGCTAGTGTTGGGGACCTAGCAACCCAGGTACTCCATTGTGGCCTGTTCACTTTCATCTCTCTATGACTGGCTGTTTAACACCTCCCTCCTCTTCATTTTCCAAGACAATTAGGCACTGAAAAGAAGAGATCTACTGAAGTCCAATGGGCCACCATATATCCATGGTGGAGAACTGCATTTGATTTGGTGATTAACAAGTTGTGCTGGTCTGGAATTAGATGTCTTGCTCTCTCTGACTGCCACTGAGTATAGAACAAAGAAATTTTCATATTTTTAAAAAACAAGTAAAAAAAAAGTACTGGTGAAACCCTGATTGTTCATCTGGTCCTTTTACTTATTTCCAGCTAATAATAGTGCACTTCTAAGCAGAGTTATATCCTTCTAAGTGCACTGCAGTCAATAGTCTTAAATGAGGTTTAACTCTGCCTTAGGAGTGCACTGTATATTACACCAAAACTTACGAGGTTTCCCAAAATGTCCCCAATATTACATTTCCAGGTGTTCAGTAACTCTATTTTCCTTAAAGACACCATGGCAGGAAAAAATATACATATATATCCAGTTTTGAACTATCATCCCATTCTAACAATAAGTCTGAAAATTTGTTGACATTGTTAAAGTTTGGTGTGTGTGAGGTGTCTCTTTCAATGCTATAGAGAAGCTTTATTTTTCTTCTCTAGACCAGTAGGTATGTTATCGGCTACAAACCTGCTCCAGAGTGTTTAAAAATTTCTTCTTCATGTTTATTGCCATTTTTAATTTCACAAATGAAAATATGAGCTGAAAATGGACTAGCTTTTACCTAATATAATAAGAGCCCCATGGCTCAGAGTTGTAAGCTGCAGTACTGCAAGCCCAAGCTCTGCTCACGAGTCACGATCCGAGTTTCAAGTAGCTGAAACTACCTGGATTCAGGTAGCTTGTTCAAGGTTGACTCAGGCTTCCATTCTTCCGAGGTCGGTAAAATGAGTACCCAGTTTCCTGGGGGTAAAGCGAAATGACTGGGGAAGTCAATGGCAAACCACCCTGTAAAAAGTCTGCCAAGAAAATGCGACATCTCCCCATGGCTCAGTAATGACTCAGTGCTTTCACAGGGGACTACGATTACCTTTTTTTTAACCTAATATATATGGCAGCTTGATGACTTTGTGTTATTATTTGTAGCACTTGTTACAAAAACTATTTAGAAATTTCAGTTGCAGCAGAGACAACTGGAAACCCAAGAAAACAGGCAGAAGGGTAGAGAGAAGTGTTGGAACTCTAGAAGACAGGCAGAAGTACAGAATTTGATGCCCCAAAAAGTCTGGGGAAGGAAGCATGGCAAAACAGATAAAGCAGCTTTTATTTGGCAACTCAAAACTTTAGGCATCGTAGAATGGAAAGATCTGACATTTAAGAGGATTAAGTCAAACACACTCTCATGTGTGCCTCAATTGAACAATAACAGGTGATTGCAAAAAGCAAAGCAAGTTACAGGACAGCCTATAGACACACAGTTCCTTAATGAGAATGGACTTGGAACTAGCAGGAAAATGGTGCTCCTACTCCTTCTTACACAGAATCCAGTAAGCCATTCTCCCTCTGATTGAGACACTATTGTCTTGAGAATGGCGTTAACTTTTGTCCCATTGCCAAGCTGCTACCATCTCTAGGTCAATCTGCTGTCCCTCTCCATCAACCCATACACTACCCTAGAACATGCATTGTGCAAGCAACAGTTTGTTATTAGCTTCCTCTGGAACTCCTACCTCATTTTTAGGACTGTCAAAGTATGTGAAGAAAACAACAGTCCCGTAGATATTTATTCTGTTATGTCATTACACTGTCACTTTTTCAAATGTTTGCTCTTATCTGACACTGTATATATCCCCAGTCTATGTATGTTCCTAAGATGTGTTTTAATATTCAATAGACTCTCACCATTCTAAACCTTAACTCTTTCTGCGCACTCATTTGTTCAGCAAATGAAAGTAAATGAACTGAAATGATTCACAAGTGTCCATATATGCTTCAAAAAGCAGATTACCATCTGTAATGGTTTAGATAAAACCTTGTGGTGATGCATGTACTCAGAAATTATTATGAGAGAATTTGACCCTACCTCCGTGCAGCGCAGGCTGTGGAGGAGGGGGTCGGCCATTGTTCTCCTGGCAGGAGGGAGAACAGGCTTTTCCCGGGCATCCGGGCACTTGGTGCAGTGGGCGGAGCCAGGAGCCGTTTCGGCGGCTCTGCCCACGCAGCACCAGTTGCTGTTAGAGCTCAGAGGAGACAGACGCGTCCCTCTCCGAACTGTAGGCAGCGGCAGTGGAGAAGCGCCGGAGGCAACAGCGGCAGCTTCAGGCTGCAGCAGGCTGCGAGCGGCGGGTGCAGCGAGCGGCGGCGTGGCCTCCGCTGCGCCAGGCATGAGGCGGCGCTTTTGAGCGCCGGCTGGCTGAGGAGCCGTGTTTGCGGCGGCGGCCGGGCTGGTGCTGTAGGGAGCGGGGTAGCGCCGTGTACACTGGTTGGCTGCGGCGTGCGAGCCGCGTTTGAGTGCAGCAGTGGGGCTGGTGCTGGGTGGCCTTTGTTGGCCAAGCAGGTTTGGGGGCAGGGGGCCTTTGGGCGGGCCGTGTCGGAGCGGTTTTGCCGCCCTGTATTGTTGGCTGAGAGGTTTTTTGCTTTCGGGTCCCCTGGGTGGCTTCCTTCTCCCTACATAAGGGCTGGGGTGTTTGTGTTTAACACCCCCCACCCTCCTTTCTCATTGTTGCAGCGAGGTGGGCACGGGTTGCAGCCACCCCCCCCCCACACACACACACCATACCCTGGTTCTGCCTTAAAGGGGATACGGTGGTTGGTGGTCGAAGGGGTGAACTTGCCTGGTGGGGGAGAAGTCAATGTAGGGATATTAAGGGCCATTGACCCCGTTTTTGTAAATCTAATAGCCGGAAGCCATTTTGTGGCTGCTTTGTGCTGCATAGTGGTGGCCATTTTGGGTGCTGGGAGGTAATTGCTATAGGCCTGGGATGCCTCCTAAAAAAGGGGGTGGCTCTTCAAAGGGCAAGAGGCCTGCTGCGAAGGCCCCAGCTAAAAGGCCTGTCACTGCGGGGTCCTCTTCTGAGAACGAGACTGAGGCTTTTAGCCAGCAAGAGATTTTGAGGAGGCTGGCAGCCTTAGAGCGGGGTAAAGGGGTCTCTGCTGAGGTTGTGGTAGGTAGGGATCGATTCAGGCCTGTTAGAGGGCAGCTAGGGATGCTGTTAATAGAGAAATTCTAAGACGACTTTCTGCCTTAGAAGGTACTGCAGGAGCTGCTGCCAAGGAATCCAGTGGAGTCAGTGGGCCAGAGTGATGGTGCAGCACTGCAGACGGTTGATCTGGAGCACGAGGCTGTGGTGGATCCTGCACCTGTCACTTTGGCAGTGGAGCCTGTGGAAGGTACTGGTAAAGATGTTACACCACACAACACTTTCCCTTGGCCTTGGGGGCCTTGGGGGCCTTGGGGGTGCATGGAGGCATTTGGGAATCAAAGGTCACCTGCAGGTTACCCGCAGTTGCCTGTGCCGTGGGCGTCTGGTACACAATGTCCATGGGTCAGGCCAGGGTCAGGAGTGGCAGATACTCAGCAGAATGCCTCGTCACAATCTGCTTGGGGTGGTTTGGATGTTGCTTGGGGACAGCCTCAGGCTGGATTATGGCCAGGGTTCCAAGGGGGTCCTTGGGGTTTTTATCCTCATGCCCCATTGGCATATTGCAATGTCCCCTTTAATGCTCTCCCTTTTGGGAATACGGCTCTGCCACTGGGAGATCATTTAACCCCAGGCTACACGTGACAAGATAGTTAAGGGAGAGTATGTTGACATCTTTTCCCTTCTTTTCCGGGAGTTGGAAAAGAAGGACAAGGATGACTTAGATGACAGGGATAAGGAGAGGCTTAAGAAGAGGTGTGTGGACAGGAATTGGCACAATTGGCTCCCGGGTTTTTTGATTTACACCGGGGTGTTAGTGAGGGCTCAGCCGCATAGGGCTGCGGCTCTCTTCCAATATTTGGATATTATATATAAGGGCTATACTGGCTTCTCAGGTGCTGCTTGGATGCAGTAGGATGAGGAGTTCAGGATGAGGGCGGCCCTTAACCCCAGCATACCTTGGGATAGGATTCACCAGCAGCTGTGGCTGTCGGTGATGTCACCTGGGGGATCATTCAGACAGCAGGCATGTAGTGCGGCGGTCTGTGTCTGTGACATTGTTCAATACCCGCTCAGCAGCGGGGCAGCCGGTTCAACCCCAGCTGTTATGTTGGGAATTTGCTTTTAAGGGAGCATGTTCCCGAAAGCCTTGCCAGTTCAAGCACGAGTGCCCCTCTTGTGCCGGTTTCCACCCCTACAATTCCTGCCCTAAGGCAAGACAAGGGGGTGCCGGCCGGGGATTTGGGGGCGGTGGAGCCGATAAGCAGCAGGCTCCTGGTAAAGGGACCCAGCCCAACAAAGCTGAAGGTCCTTAGGCGGCTTTTGCTGGCTTACCCGTGTAGGCAGGATGCGTTGTTTTTGCTGCAAGGTTTTTCTGTTGGTTTTAGAATTCCAGTTCAGGGAATACGTTCTTCTTACATGTGTTCGAACTTGCGTTCAGTGGTGGGGATGGAGGACGTAGTGAGAGGTAAGATAGTTAAGGAGTGCGCTGAGGGCCGTGTGCTGGGCCCTTTTGACACCCCCCCCCCATTCCTAATTTGAGGGTTTCCCCATTAGGCGTGGTGCCTAAGAAGGCGGCTGGTGAGTTCTGCCTGATCCATCACCTCTCCTTTCCTAGAGGTGAGTCGGTGAATGATGCTATTCCTGAGCACTTGTGCTCGGTTCGTTACACATCTTTTGATCAGGCGGTCAAGGTGATACGCCGTTGTGGCTTGGGGGCGGAGTTGGCGAAATGTGACATTAAGTCGGCCTTTTGCCTTCTCCCAGTGCACCCCGATGATTTTGAGTTGCTAGGATTTTATTTTGAAGGAAAGTATTATATGGATCGTGCCCTGCCTATGGGTTGTTCCATTTCATGCGCAACGTTTGAATGTTTCAGCTCCTTTTTGGAGTGGAAACTGCAACATAGGGCACGTCATTACTTGGATGACTTTATGTTTGCTGGGGAGGCTGGGACTGGGCAGTGTGCCCAGTTGCTGAGCATTTTCACTCAACTGGCGGAGGAGCTGGGTGTTCCTTTGGCAAGTGAGAAAACGGAGGGTCCCTCTCCAGTATTAACGTTTTTGGGGATTGAGATAGACACTCTGCAACAGTGCTTTCGTCTTCCCCCGGATAAAGTTTCGGACCTCAAGCTTAGGCTTCAGGATTTTAGGGCAAAGCGTAAGGTGTCCCTGGTGGAGCTCCAGCAGCTCATGGGCCACCTGAACTTTGCGTGTAAGGCGGTGGCTCCGGGAAGGACTTTCTTGCGGTGGCTGTGCGATGCCATGTCGGCTTTGCGGGCCCCGCATCATCGCCTTAGGATTTCTAAAGGGATGCAGGAGGATTTGGACGTATGGTCCAACTTCCTGGAGGGCTATAACGGGGTCACATTTTGGAGGCAGGACCTGCTTTTGGAGGCGGATCTCCAGGTCATGTCAGATGCATCTGGATCTACAGGTTTTGGGGTGTATTTCCGTAGGCAGTGGTGTGCCGAGCAGTGGTCACCTGATTGGCATGCCATGGGGTTGGATAAAGACCTGACTTTTTTTGGAGTTTTTTCCCATTATTGTGGCAGTGCACCTCTGGGGGGAAGAGCTGGCCAACCATGTTGTTCACTTTTGGTGTGACAACATGGCTGTGGTGCAGGTTATCAACTCTTTAACCTCTAAATCTGAGCAGGTTATGAGGCTAGTCCATGCCTTTACGTTGCTGTGCCTACGGAGGAACATTTGGTTTAAAGCTAAACATGTTCCTGGTGTTAGCAACAGTGTGGCAGACACTTTGTCTCGCCAACAGATGGGGCGGTTTTGACAGCTTGCACCGGAGGCGGACCAGGTACCAGCATGGATGCCCCAGGCCTCCTTCTTGGGAGGCCGAAGCCTTCAGGGCCATAAGGCTTGCGGTGGCTCCCAGCACGCGGTGCAGCTACGACAGAGCGGTAGGGCAGTTTTTGGGGTTCAGGAAGCATGAGGGACTGCAGCAGGCTTGGCCCATACCTGTTGAGCATCTGATATGCTTTTGCGTGTATCAGAAGGGGCGTGGACTGGTGGTTAGGTCCATTCGGGGCCAGCTCGCTGTGTTAGCTTTTATTAGCAAGGCTCGGGGGTTCTCTGAGGCCACGGGGGACTTTCGAGTCAGGAAAATGTTAGAGAGTTGGGTGCGCGAGGTTGGCCCTCACGTGGATCCTAGGGAACCTATATCGCCTTCGCTTTTGAAGGGGCTTATATCTACCTGGGCTTCAGTGTGTAGCTCGGGGTTTGAGGTCCGGTTGTTTCACGTGGCTGCTCTCACAGCCTTTTTTGGGACATTGTGCATTAGCGAGTTAGTGGTACAGTCCGAGGCTGACAGGTCTGATCGGGCTCTCTTGGTCGGGGATGTGGAGTTTGGGGAAACAGGGGTTTCCCTTTTGATTAGAAAGTCCAAAACGGATCAGCACCAAAAGGGGGTGACCGTTACTCTAGGGACCTGCGCCGACCAGGATTTGTGTCCGGTTCGTACCCTACGTAGATATATGTGAGTTAGGAAGGCTGACACGGGGTTTTTATTTTGTCATGAAGATGGTTCCCCTCTGACACGCTACCAATTCTGGGCAGTGACTGAGAGGGCGCTGGCAAAATTGGGGTTGTCGGGGGTTAAGTTTGGAACCCACTCATTTAGGATTGGGGCGGCATCTACAGCCGCGGCAATGGGGTATTCAGCTCAGGCCATTCAGGTAGCGGGCAGGTGGAAGTCATCTGCTTATCGGTCCTATGTTCATACATTTAAGCATTTTTGAGAGTTTACTAATTGATGTTTCCTAGGTACTGTGTCTTGCCGAGAGAAACGAAGAATTTTGATCTGCGGGCACAGTATGGTGTTTCGGGCGGCTCATCAGGCCAGGCGGTCTGCTGTTGGGTCCCAGCTTGGCTTGAGCAAATGGGCGTCAGTTGAATGGCAGGGCCGCTGGGGCCTGCGTTGGCCGGGTTTGTTGTCATTGCTGTTTGGGCAGCGTCGGGGGCCTACCCCGCACATTTTGGTTATTCACTTAGGGGGAAATGATTTGAGGTTCATTCATGGTAGCGCTTTGTCTCTGCAGGCTAAGTGGGACATGCAGGAGATTTTACAGTGGTGGCCCGGGGTCCTTATAATGTGGTCCACCATGTTACCTCGTAAGGTGTGGTGTGAGGCAATGGACCGTTATGCTATTGAAAGGGCCAGGATGAAAGCCAATAGAGCCATTCAGAAGGCCCTTGGGGAGGGTTTGGGTGTTTTCCTACCCCACCCCAGGATCAGGGCCAAAGTTGCTGGCCTCTATTGTAGTGATGGGGTTCACCTGTCGGAGGCCGGCGACGAGATTTTCCTCAACGACTTGTGGCAAGGTCTCAGGTTGGCTCTAGGCCAGTAGTGGGGCACAAGGGCCTAAGCAGAGGCTTGGCCCTCGCATTGGCGGGATAGAGTTGGGCTTTAGGCAGCGGGCTGGTGAGCATCCTTGGCGCATGTGTGGGGAAGAGGGGCCTGCTAGGAGCGGCTGGTACTGCTTGTGATGGCTGCCAGCGTGCATGGGCAGGCTGCCTAGGTTAACCCCATGTGCAAGTCCTGCCTCACTGCTGTACGGCTGAGGATTGGGAGCTTGGAAGGGGGAACCAATTTGCCTGGCTGTCCAGGTATCCTAGTCATCTATAGGGATGGCTAGCACCCGGGGCTTCGGGGCTCGCCCAGGCAGGTCAAGGCGGGGGTCTTAGATTGACCATGTGGCTTGATCTGTACTGCTTTAACCTTTCTGCAGTTTTGTTTAATGTTGATGTTGAGGTTAATTTAATAAAGTGGCCCTTAGATCCAACATCGTTGTCTGTCTCTTCATTCCCACTAGGGGAGCAATTCAACCCTACCTCCGTGCAGCGCAGGCTGTGGAGGAGGGGGTCAGCCATTGCTCTCCTGGCAGGAGGGAGAGCAGGCTTTTCCCGGGCATCCGGGCACTTGGTGCAGTGGGTGGAGCCAGGAGCCGTTTCGGCCGCTCTGCCCACACAGCACCAGTTGCTGTTAGAGCTCGGCCCACCCTCCTCACCCTGTTTTTGGTGTAGGTTTAACCGGTTGCCGTTTTCGGAGCCAGGTAGGATTTTTTTCCTCTTCTCCTAATTGGCTTTGGATGGGGCGTTTTTCACCTACCTTACACCATGGCTTGTGTGCAGGATTTGGCTTAGGGTGGTGCCTGTTAGGGCGTCCTGGCGGGATAGAGTTGGGCTTTAGGCAGCAGGCCGGTGAACACCCTTGGCGCTTCCCTATGTGTGGGGAAGAGGGGCCTGCTAGGAGCGGCTGGTACTGCTTGTGACGGCTGTCAGTGCGCATGGGCAGGCTGCCTAGGTTAACCCCATGTGCAAGTCCTGCCTCACTGCTGTATGGCTGAGGATTGGGAGCTTGGAAGGGGGAACCAATTTGCCTGGCTGTCCGGGTATCCTAGTCATCTATAGGGATGGCTGGCACCCGGGGCTTCGGGGGTCGCCCAGGCAGGTCAAGGCGGGGGTCTTAGATTGACCACGTGGCTTGATCTGTACCACTTTAACCTTGCCGCAGTTTTGTTTAATATTGATGTTGAGGTTAATTTAATAAAGTGGCCCTTAGATCCAACATCGTTGTCTGTCTCTTCATTCCCACTAGGGGAGCAATGGTATTATCACCAGTTGTTTTGAAAAGCTGTGTAACAATAAAATAAGATCAGTCTTAAGGAAAGCTGAGTTCCACTGTCACTGGCAAAATTCTTACAGGGGCAACTTAAGGGGTGGACTTTGGACAACTCCTTCATCTGGGTGGGGATCAGATATTCACTATCCTTTGCCTGCGAATAAGCTACGGAAACACCATATAGGCTGGGTATGATCCTGATTTCAGGGTAAACTTTGCCCACGATCCTAAGAATGCTTTTGTGGCAATAAAGTTCATTGAATAAACTAAGGCTTACTTCCAAGTAGATCTGCCCAGGATTGTTTCCGTAGTTTAAGAAGCCCTTTTTGCAAATGAAAATGTTAAGAGCTAGAAGTATTTTTTGAGTAAATTAAGTTTAGGACGAAACTTAAGAAGGTTATGAATATTAGGATAAGGGCACAATAATTATGTGAAGAAGCCTGCAGAGAAAAGATTACATTGTTCTGAAAACAACATTTTTCAGACATTTAGGCCTTTCATATCATTAATTTAAAGTGTGAGATTAAATATTTTATACAAATATTAGACAACAGCAAAGAGCTCTTCAACTTAGGATTTGAAACAAATTGAAAGCTTGCAAGTCATATTCATTTCTTCTTAAGCAGTTTAGTTTAAAAATCTGCATTGTCTCTTCTAGGATTAACTGGCAGTAACTCTTTGTGTTCAAATGGATTTAACTGCAGTATGGTTTGTTTTTGAGATATCATTGTCCTCCAATACTCTGAAATAAAGGGAAATGCAAAAGGGCAGATCAAGACAAATATATATAGAGAGAGATATCTTCACATCATAAATACTAAATTCTGTTTAAATTTCATTACTAAATAGAATTTCAGCTTCATGTTCCATGCCTAATCCTGTGCTATAAAAGATGCATTTAAAAAAACCTCTTGACAAATTATAACATACTTTTGTGGAAGTTGCACATATTGATTAAAACATCAAGCAGTTACATACAAACCAATAATGAATTACTTCTTGTAAGAAGATAAAACTTTGTGATATTTAAAATTACAGACTTGAAAGTAAGTAAAATTACTGTTAATTATGCAGGAGGGAGCAACACCTTAGCAGTAAACAAGATAAGCACCTCAAACAGCACTAATAATTTTAATTAACATTTCCAAGTTTCCTTTTACCTCCATTCAAGGTCATCTGCTGCCTTCTTCTATGACATTATTACTATGCCATGTAAAAAACTTGCAGCACTTCAGAAATATTCATGATAATATCCTAATACAGTTTTTCTATATCTTTTAAAAACTACTTAATTTTAGACATGGGCATGAACCACAAAATTACTGAACCATGCGGTTCGTGGTTCATGGGTTTCCACAAACCAGGAACCACGAACTTGCACAAACTGGGGCAAGTTCCCGAACCAGTTCGTAGTTTGTGGGGTTTAAATACCCCTTTCCAGCTGCTTAGCAGCAGGGAAAGGGTCATTTAATCATGTAAAGGGTCCTTTCCTGCTGCTTGCAAGCAGCAGATCCCTTTAAACTATCAGCTGGCAGGCATGGGGAATCCCCCCTGGCTGGGGGGTGGAGGGCTGGGGCTTGTGGGATTTGGGCATTTAAAGGGCCCTGCCATTTGCAAGTGGCAGGAAAAGTTTAAATGGCTATTTCTTCTGGGAAATGGCCATTTAAACTTCCCTTTAATACGAACCAAACTAACCAGTAGACCAGTTCATGGAAGTTCATGGAAATGAGCTTCCACGAACCACTGGTTCGCAAACTACGAACCGGGCTGGTTCGTGGGCTTTTTTGGTCCGTATTCAGGTTTGTGCCCATTTCTACTTAATTTCAGATGTATGTGTACGCACACATACACATATACACACAAATAATACAGGGATATGTCAAACTTATTGCTAAAATTCTTGTTGAAGTAGCCACCAGAGGTTATTCCATAAATTGAGCACATTTAGCCGGTTTGATCTTTCTTTGACCCAATCTGATCTAACCCTGCAGTTCATATTCCACCAATTTCCCTCAGCTATGACTAGCCACAGTTTATGTGGTGCCTAGACGTCTCAAAACCAAAACCATGTTTCTTTCAGCTGGTAAGGTTTCAAACAGCTTTGAATCCATTTTAATTAGCTTTCTGCAGTGCTGCAAGCCTTAGGGATGCACTTAGAAATTTTATTAAGATTGTGTGATTATGTTGTGTTTTTCTTTAATATTGGAATCATTTCGCTCTATTATATTTACTATAGATTCTTTAAATTATACTTTATTCATTTCCATTGACTTCAGTGGGAATAATTGCCCATATTTTTTTGTTGCATACCCAGTTGCAATGAGATCCTCAGGGGCTACACCCCACACCCAAGTGATCCCACCAGTTCATTTTCAGGGCAGCTAAGGTAAAACATCCCTATTTTAGAAGTAACTAACTTCATTACTTGCAAAGAACACAAAGAAATACGAATATGTATGCAATTCTTTCTTCTTTTTCTGGGACTTCCAAGCAGGAGGTGAATAAGGTCTCTTTTGAAACAAAAATGCAGCACAGCAACTGTTAGAACTCCTAACCTCCTTTTCCATAACTCTAACCATAGTTAAGTTCATTTCAGCACTTTCCTCCTATTTCTACTAGCTTCAACTATTGGCACTTTGCCAGAATCCCCAGTGTGAGCCCCTGCCCCACCCGCTGCTCCCATTCCACCCTCTGCCTTGATTGTCTCCTAAAGGAGTCGCTCCCTCGGCCTCAGATGTGGGTAGGGGAGGGGGTTAAGGCACCCCAGCTCCTCCTCCTTCCCTACTGGACTCTGGCAACCTTGCCCTCTCTCTGTGTCCTTGCCAGTAGCCTCAGCCATCTCCTTCCCGACTTCATTGAGAAGGCCCCTTTTATCCCATCTCCCCCACTATCTCTGCCAATTCTGCCACCTTCCTCTTCCCTCCCCTTGCTCCATTTTCCTTCTAACCCCGCCCCCTGTCCCTCCGATAGGTGAGGCCCTTTCTCATGTCTATCCTTCTCCCCCCTCAGCCAATCGCCTGCTCTTTTGTCCCCCTCGAGCCCTCCCTCCATCTCCTGACCCCACCCCATCCTTTGCCCTGGCCTGGCCCATCCCTTTCCAGCCGTGTGTGGCCACTTCTGTCCATGCTTCAGGCATCAGTGGCAGAGCCTCCTCCAGCTGCCTCTGCCTCTGCCACCATGATTGCTGCGGCGGTGCCCCACTCAACAGCTGATCGGCAGTGGGTGGCATCTTTCAGGCCGGCATCTCCCTGCTCTTCAGTTGCAGGGTCGGGCTGCCCTGTTGCTGTGGGGCCTCCTCCGGGTGCCCTGGGCAGGCCCCAGGCAAGTTCAGTAGGAACAACAGTGAACCCTTCTGATTGGATGATGCCCCTGCTAGGAAAAGTTCGACTGAGTCACTTTCTTGCTTCTATCCTCTATGAAGCTGCCTTGTACTTTGTGGACCTGAAATAGAATATATAACCTCTGGAGAAGCAGCATGTATGTAACCTAAATAAAATTAATAAATATATAGAACCTCACACACCCCTCATTATTTCTGAATGTAGTTATTTTCTGTTGGGATTAATTATAATAATGATATTAGGAAATATGGCCTGTTTGTGTTTTAATTACTTATTATCTGAATATAACTCCTACATCAGGACTGAATCCTTTTGCAACTGCTCTAACCAACAGTGATGCTAACATTAAAAAGTACAAACATAAGACTCTGAATTTTCCAACTTTGGCATGGGAAGGGATGGTCATACTAGCATAGTAAGAATGCTTGTGATACACAGTATGTAGAGAATAGGACTATAATGTTGAACTGTTCCAGGAAACTTTATAGAAATGAGTAAGTTTAACAATTGGAAAAGATATTCTGAGGACTGATTATTGTAGTTGGAATCCAAGTTTGAAAGAGTACAAAACTATAAACACAGCAAATGAATATCAGTCATGACTCCCTAGTGAACAGTGTTTGTTATCTTTGTGTACTGATTAATACAGATTTATGCATTTATTAAATAGTTTGCTTTCTTAAAATTGAGAAAACTGGTTTTAAAAGAACATTGTTATATCAATGGGTTTGTTCCATGCCACAAATTTAATGCACCAGGTCACTTGGAATATAATGTGTAGTGAAAGAATCTCATTAGGCTAAAATGAATGTAAAATGTGTCAATTTGATCCAAATGAGAACTGTAGTAAAACCATGTTTGATGTTCATGTGCAATAAATCTTTAACATTTGTCTGTAAAGTATTAGGGAATCCATAGGGAAATCTGTATTTGTGATAGCTTGCACATTTTCAATGATTTTTCTCTAATCTTTTGTTGACATTTAAGTGCATGGAAAGACAATGTAACATCTTAAAAATAAGAATTATGAACTGCTTTTCCAAACAAAACACAATGAACACCAATCCTATATCTATTGCATTTGGGGAGCACAAAGGCAGAAATCATTAAAGTACTTCATCATAGATATGAACAGATGGATCTGGTTGTTTTACAGGTCAATAGAAGTTTATCAATACTGAATCAAAGAAACTATCAACATCTTCAGCAATTAGTTAAATCTGAAAAATGTTTGATAGCCATAGGCTGCCCATTTGCTTCCATCTGTATTTTTCTTCTTAATTATAGTTGCATTTCAAATTTCTTCCTAGAGTTTTGGTTCACTCATAATGGTTTTATGGTTCAGTGGACTAAAATGACTGAACAATTCCTTCTGTGAACAAGTTACCAAAGGCCATCATTTTACATTTCTCCTGGTATTTAATTCTCAATATCTGAAAGAACCCAGTTCAGGTCCAGTCCATGGGATGCTACTCTAAGCAAAGTTGAAGTGTACATCGTGTTATATTGAGGAGGTACAGAGGATATTGGGTGAAATGCCAAATTACGGCTTATCCAGTATAAAAATGACTTTTTGTCAAAGTTTTATCAAACTGCTACAGTACATTTTCAAAAAATAACAACAGGAAAATGAATACAGTCCTTGGGGAAAGTCCTCAAGAGATAATGCTGGTCTCGATTTCTGAATCAATATATTTTTGTGGCAAAGTGAAACATGGTACATTATCATTTGTCTAAAGACTTGGAGGTAATTTGTTTCCCAATCAAGTGTAAATGGTCACCAGAAAATTGAGCATCACCGAAGGTATATAACAATAAATCCTCTTACTTTTTTCTTTTCGTACTAGTCATGTTAATTGCTTCTAATTATTGGTTCATGGGTTAGATATCAATAATGTGGTATTCTAATTACAGCTTTCTTTGGCTTTGTAGTCTGCAACAAAACCACAGCATATGTGGCAGTTTCTCCCCCCCCCCGCCTCTCCACAAAAAAAACACTAGAATGAAATTATATCTGGGATCATAAAATTTTGACTAGATTCTGAAATAGTACTAAACCTTGTCCATTCCTCACTAGATGAGGAACTGAAAGTGTGCAGTCAAAACCATTTTGTCACTATAAGAACATTGATTTTTACGATGGTGTTTCTGTTAGTATTTAGGATAATCAATTATGCAATACTCCAGACAACTAACAATTTCGGATATAAGGTACAATGCTCCATGTTTAGAGATACTTTTGTTCATAGCTATATTACAGACTTTCAGTTTTAAAAAGATGTGGGAATGAGGATGGGAATATCTAGCTGTAGTTGCAATTAAAAATGTATTTATGCCCAAATCTACTTGAGGATGTGCACCCGACACATCCCACTGAAACCAATACAATGCAGACTCTTCATTCCTGTGCTGATAAACATACGGATATACACTTGGATATGCATTGAGTTTGCACCTGTAAGTCCCAGTCCTCTACTACTTGCATACATGAATCTCTTTTACTGAGAGGTACCATGTGCATATTAATCTGGAAACATCTAGTTGAATACTATATATTGTTTCTATTGAATAACTTGTAAAACTATGAATGGATATGAGGGCGATCTGGCTGCAACATCTGTCACCCCATTGATCATCAGGGTTGATTCGGCTGATCTGGCTAGGCAGGTGTCCCCTTCCTCCCTCACCACTCCATGTGCGTCCCTCCCGAAGCTGCGTGCTCGGTGGAAGAGGACGACCATCCCAGATAGAAGGAATGTATCATTCTTCGGTCAAGGGTAAAACTATGAATGAATCGGAAATAATGAACGTGTAACTTCACTGTTTAATGTAATGCTCGAATCTGGGGGAATACGATGAAATTAAAGGCACAACAAGATTATAACAAACAAAACTATTTCCTTCATATTGCCCAAGAAAACTGTGTCTTTTAAGTAATTTAAATTAATTTTTGAAAAAGCTAAACACATTCGCATGGGAAGGGTAGTTTAAAAAGACAGAGCCAGTAGCAGGGCAAAGGCTTTGCTATACACTGGAGCTTTGTGAAGGGGCTGTGAAATGCCAGAAGGGAAATGTTAGCCCATTATAACCTCTCCAGGTCCAAGCCCAGCTCTGGAAGGCAGCTCCAGCCCATTTCCATTCCTTGCTGCTGTGTGATCCCCATATAGTTTTAGACTGAAGGGGTGATTGGGGAGGCGAAGATGAAATTAACAAACACTCTGAGGAACGATTTCTGCTGGCTCTGTCTTTTAAAATGATACTTCCCAGCTAACTTTGGATCTCCCTATGTTTGATGAACATGTGCCGAGGTGTCTCATATATAGAGACTCTCAGCTTGTTCATACGAATGCTACAGGTATCCCTAGTCCATTTAGGGATGGCAGAGAAGCAAAAAAGCAAGCCCAATAGTATCTTTCTTCATTTATTCATGACTAGACATGCGCACAAATGGAAAAAAACCATGAACAAGCTGTTCATCGTTGCCATCCACAAACAACGAACAACAAACAGTACTGAACATGACCCTGTTCACAAACATGTTCGTAAGAATTCCCCCCTGCCATCTGCCAGCTGATAGTTTAAAGGGCCCTTTCCTGCCACATGCAAGGGGCAGTGCCCTTTTAACACCCCACAAACTGACCTTCTCAATGTCCAATACCCACCAAATTTTCAGGGGACATAGTCCTCACTGTCCTCCAAAGACTCCCCAAGCTTCAGAGATTGCACACAGGGAAAGGCATGATCCATAGGTCCTTCCCTTTGTTGCCATTTTCTGTTCACAGTGGTAAAAACGGAACTGCCTGTTGGAAGGCAGCTACTTTGAGGGGTTACAAAGTGACCTGCCCAATGTCCTATACCCACCAAATTTGCAGGGAACATTGTCCTCACTGTCCTTCATAGACCTCCCAAGTTTCAGAGAGATTGCACCCTGGGAAAGGCATGATGCATGGGTCTCCCCCTTTGTTGTCATTTTCTCTTCATAGTGTCAAAAATGGGACTCTCTGCTGGAATTACGTTGAAGGGTTAAAGCCAGAAGGAAAGCCAGAAGGAGTTCAGACAGAGTTCAGTCTCTGCCGTTGCCAGGGGAATTGATTGAAAGGCCCCAGACTGTCTGGCTTGACAAAGGGCTGACGAAGGCAACAACATCACTTGTTCGTTTAGAATGGGGCCAGTCACAAATGGCTTGTTAGCGAACAGAACGGGCTGTTTGTGGGTTTTTTCCATTTGCAATGCTGTTCGTGCCCTTGGCTATTCATGACTAAAAGCTACTGGTCATTAAGGTTCTTGTCTTATTTTCAACAATGTTTTTCATGAGGGTGGTGGAGTGATGCCAATGAGTAACAATGGCCACCTCCTGCCCAATATTTATTGCTGTTCTTTTTACAATTGCATCTGCAGGATGACGTCTTTTGAAAAAAATGACATCCTATGAGACAATAATGTTTCCCATTCAATAATGCCACATTTTTTGCTTTCTTCAGAAACAGCATTTGCAACATGCTGACTTCCCTGAATTAAACATTCTCAGTGTGCTACTCTTATTCCTAAATCTTCAGAGTTGCCTCAGGATTGATTTATATGGCTGCGTCTACAGCCTTGAGAAGGCAAGACTGGGCTGGCAGCAAACTAACAGTAACTGATCTTCAGCTGTACTGTTTGTCGCCCTCTCCTTGGAGTTTCTTAAAGCCTAGGTGGAGAAAGAGGTGTGTGAGCCCTCAGGCTAAGCCAAAGAGCCCAGTTGGTGTGATAGTCAGCCTCACTGATTAGGGCCAGCCTGGGGTTGATTTGTTTTTAATTGTATCATTTCTTTAACTTTGTTCTTTCCATTTTGTAATCTGTCTATAAGCTGCTTTGGCTACCTTCAGAGAGAACAGTGTAAAGCTGTTGTAGCATAGTGGATAAGTGGTAGGACTACAAGTCAGCGTTCTGTCGGTTCAAATCCCACTACTGCCAAGAGCTCAGTAGGTGGCATTGGGTAAGAAACTCCTCTCAACTGCAGCTCCTCCACTGCATTGTGGGGATAATAATACACTGACTTCGTTAGCTGCTTTGTGTGGGGCGCTGATCTGTCTAGAAGAGCAGAATACAAGCACGGTTATTATTATTACATGTACTATACAGAAACATTTTTAAAAGAACATAGGTTTTCAGAGCAATACACATTGGGGGAGAACAACAGCTTGTGCATGGGGCCTGCTGCCCATGATTGTTTAACCCTGTTTAGGATTGCACTCTGAGTGTGCTGGCCCAGCCCCTCTCAAGTGGGTTTGCCAGAACATGGACACACCAGCTCTGTAGGCATTTAGGAACCATCCTTTGATTGGAAAAGCCCATTCTTGGTCATTTCCAACAAAGGGATGCTCAGTTTGTACATTCCATCGATGTTGTGACATGCATACATGCATAGGCCAGGGCCATCAAGCTTGATCCTGCTACCTTTCTGCTATGTGTGGAAAGATGTTATGCAGTGCCCTATAGAGTCACCATAGAGTTTTCATGAAATCTTACATAATAAATAATACAATGATGTCACTTGCAGTTACTTAGCCAGAAATGTTGTTATGGTGTCACAGGACACAGTTGTGGTGAATCTTCTCTACCCCCAGTCTCCCAGGGATTGCCAGCCACTGGCACAGGCTGCTTGCACATTGGAGATAAACATTGTAGATATACTTGGCGCGTGCTGTACAAATATTCTGTTTGATCATTCTCTTGTAGTTATGGTTGCCAAACTTCAGGTGTGGCCTGGAGATCTCCCAAAATTACAGCTGATCTCCAGATTACAGAGATCAGTTCCCCTGGAGGAAATGGCTGCTTTGGAGGATGGAATCTATGGCAATAGATTCCACTGAGGTCCCTTCCCTTCCCTCCCCAAACTCTGCACTCCCCAAGCTCTGCTCCCAAATCTACCAGAATTCCTCATCCTGTATCTGGTAACCCTACTTGTAGTCTGACGTGGTACAGTCTATTCTATCATCTCATACAACCTCAAGAGTAGTAAACCAGTCCCACACTGCTCAGAATAAAGGAGCAGCTTGAGAAGTAGTATACTAGACCATACTACTATAGACTGCCTGTGTGATATTGTATGTTAGAATATGCCCATATATTTTTTAAAACTTGCTAAATGTAATAAATGAGCATATTGGAGAGAAAGATGTGGCAGAATCCCTCTTTGTGATGTGCCTGATTGCTACAAGCAGGGAATTCTTTCATAGGTGGTAAGTATTAAAATATTCTTACTTGCAATATTAAGAGGTACAGTGAAGATTTCTTTCTCTTCAGTGTACTACTGCATGCCTTCAAGGTTAAACTTGTTTGAAGAACCAAACATAAGATATAGCACATTAAATAAAAGTAATTAAAGGCAACATACTAGATGCCTATTGTATATTCCGTTGATTTTCTCTCTTTATTCTGACAGTCCCCTGGCCTGTATAATTCCTGAATCCTGAGGCTTTGGACCCCACTCAGAGAAATAGCTGCATGGTTCAGGGAGCAGAGAGAAGTGGCTGAAATTGCCTGGCCTATATATTCTGCAAGTGCACCTCTGCTGACCAAAAAAACAGGATGAGGTGACTTCACCTCCTCTCTCTTCCCACTACAGCACCCTGAGCTGCATAAGTCATGTGAGATCCCTGGAGTGATTTTTACGAGGTTGGGAAATGGTTGCTAGAATGAAAGGAACATAGGACAACTCTGTGTTTTGTGGACACATAGTTGGATACAGGTCACTGGGGTAAAAAAAGAAAGGAACAGAAAGCACAAATACATTTGGTTTCTGTCTTAATATGCTTTCTCCTTTCTTGTCTTCCTTCTTTTTACCCTTTTCATGGTAACATACTTCAGGGGCCTTCACCAGATAACCCTGTCAAATTCAAAGAAAGGAGTGGAAATAATTTAGTGCTGTAATTTTATGGCTATTTTAAAGTTCCTGAACATTATTATTTTACAAAATGGCTTTTTCTCTCTTCCTTTTCGAAGGTCTCTTTTTATTATAGATGAAATGTATTTCTTGGCCAAGTTTCCATTCTTTGTTTCATACGCTTAAATATTGCACTAGTTAAATAATGTGTGAGGGCACATATTATGTTTTCACAGACTTTTTTGTTTACTTTTTGGGACTGCAATGTGAGGTCCATAGTGGTAGTTATTTTTCTCCTTTGCATCATTTCTCTTCTCTTTCCTTTTTGCTTCAGAGCAGCCATTGGGAAGGTATATTTCTTGAGGCAGGCAGGAAGGTTTGCAGTTATTGGCACAATGGCTTTTGAGGCTGTATTGCACCAAATCAATGATTTCTAAACCAACCATTAAATAGTAAAAGAACAACAAGAAGGAAAACATACCTCAGTGGTTTTAAAACTCCACTAAAAAGGCACTGTTCTCAACATGCAAAACTATTCAGTAGATTTGTAAACTGTAAAATGAGCATGCAAGCCCACCCAATGATCTAGATATGTGTTCAGGGGAATGAACGTTCAGTGCCTTGGCAGGTATGTGTCTCATGATACCAACATGAAAGTTATGTTATATCTATTAACTCTGGGAACCTGAAATCTGTGCTGGCTACTCTCCAGGATTAATTCCACTGAAGTCAATATAACCCTAGATATGAAAAGCACAATAAATTAAATCTAGGAGAATTATTTAACTTGTATTCTATCTAGTCTATAAGCCATTGTTTCCCAACAACTGGGCTGAGACTTGCTTATGTCAACTAAATTGCTTCATACTGCTCTCTGAGACAAAGACATTAGTTGAAATCCAGTTGGCTTTATTGGATGAGAAATTGTTGAGATTTTTTCCAATCTGTTTTTAGGCCTGATTATGCAACTAAAACAGTCTTGGTCACCCTGGTGGATGACCTGAGCCTGAAGATGGACAGAGGGTATGTCACTTCTGATTCTTCTGGACTTTTCAGTGGCTAGCTTTTAATACTATTCATCATGGAATCCTTCATGGCCACCTTTCTGGGCTGGGATTGGGAGGTGTTTTATGGTGGTTCCGGTTGTACCTGGAGGATATATTTTAAAAGGTGGTGCTGGGGAACTGCTACTCAGCCCCTTAGCCATTGGGGTTTTGCAAGTTTCCATCTTACCCCTTATGCTCATTAATAACTACATGAAACTGCTGGTGAAGTCATCCAGAGATTTGGGTTGGGTTGTCAACAATGTAATAATAATAATATTTGATTTACATACTGCCCTACAGGACAAATTAATGCCAATTCAGAGTGGTTTAGGAAGTATGTTATTATTATCCCCACAACAATCACCCTGTGAGGTGGGTGGGGCTGAGAGAGCTCCGAGAGAGCTGTGACTGACCCAGGGTCAGCTGGCTTCAAACAGAGGAGTGGGGAATAAAATCCAGATATCTAAATTAGAGTCCTGGCTCTCAATATGTACTCAGCTCTATCTTGCACTTCCAGCAGATGCCAGGGAGGGTGTAGAAACTCCAGTTCCTGGAGCCAGTTTTGGAGTGGATACAGGCTAATAAGCTTAAACACAACAAGACAAAGTGGAACTGGTGAGCAGAAGCTCTGACATGAATAGATTTGTAATCCCCTTCAAGGAACAAGTCCATAGTCTGGAGAGCTCTTTGACCCAGGTCTATTGCTGGATGAGCTGGTGACATACCAGCTTCGACTGATTAGCCAGCTGCTTCCTTTTTTGGGCAGAAAAGAGGTGGCCACTGTGGTGCATGTCCTAATTACGCCTAGTGGGGTTTACTGCAATGTACCTTATGTGGGCCGTCCTTGACAAGTATTCAGAAATTTCAATTCATACAGAATGTTGCAGCCAGGATTCTGACTGGATTGGGGACTAGGGGTGTGCACTTTGGGAATCCGATTCGGGTAAAATGCTGCTCCCATTTGGAAATCCTGAAGCAAAGCTTCCCAAAGCATTTGGAATGCTTCGGGAAGCTTCATGGGACCCTGGGGGTTAGGTTTAAAGGGTCCTTTCGCAAGCAGCAGGGCCCTTTAAACCTAACCATTCCCTCCCACCTTTTCCTCCCCACCACTTCACTTACCTGGCACCGGCAGAAGGGAAGCCTGGCCCTCTCTGCCGGCTGGCTGCGGCAGCTGCTGCAGTGGCAGGAGGGAAGGCCCTCTCTGCCAGCCAGCCGTGTCGGCACAGCACCAGCAGGAGGGAAGGCCCTCTCTGCCGGCCAGTCACGCCGGCTGCGGCGCCAGCAGGAGGGAAAGCCCTGTCTGCTGGCCAGCCGTGCCGGCGGCAGGGAAGGCCCTGGCTGCACAATGTAAGTGGGGTGGGGGTGGGGGATGGGGTTAAAGGGTGGGGTGGGTGTTTAAGGGTGGGGGCAGCCTCCCCCCTCCCTCCTCCCCCATCACTTCAGTATGCTCCAAATCTTTACGGAGCATACCGAAGCAACCTGGAAACCCAAATCCGAAGTGGCATGCCGCTTCGGATTTCGGGGATTTCCATATTTTTTTCGGGTTGCACATCTCTATTGGGGACACAGAAGCTGTATGGCCACTGACACTTGTTCCCAATCTGTTTCTGTGGTCATTTTCAGTGGCCCTACTTCAACAGCCTCCACCTTCTTAGATGAGTGGCAACTTGGGAGAGGACCTTCTTGGTTGTTGCATGAAAACTCTGGAACTCTCCCCAGGGAAATTTGACTATCCCCTTCTATTGCCATCTTCTGCTAGTGAGTGAAAGCTTTTTTTGTTTGGCTTCCTTCAGTGATCCCTTCCTCCTACCCAATGGTTTGTTCATTCTTTTGTACGTTTGTTCTGTACGTTTGTTCATTCTGTGTACGTTTTTAGCTCTGATTTTAATTGTTTTAATGATGTGTTGCTGTTTTGGTTGTTTTGGTTCATTTTAATGGTATTAAAATGTGATTTTATTATGTATGTCCACTTTGGAGGTCCTTGTGATGACAGAAAGATGGGATATAAATTTTGTTAACCAAACAAATCCTCTCATTCCATTAACAGTGAAACCTTACTTCAATAAAACAAGCCTCTTCTGTTGGAGCAAGTCTCTCTCATTAGGATCCAAGCCCTAGTTCTCAGCCACAAATTACGAGTCGGTAATCCTGTTTGGAGGTTGTTCCACATCATTTTGCAAGTAGCTGAATCATCCTCCATACAAAAATATTACCTGGCATTTCTAAATACCGTTAATAATTTTTACTTTTACTTAGTTTAGGTAATAGCGTGTGTGGAACAGTGGTTAGAATATCAGTCTGGGTCTCCCATATTCAAACACTCAGTCTACCATGGAAGCCTTCTGGGTGACTTTGGGCCAGTCACATACTCTCAGCTTAACCTACCTCCTAGTGTTGTGAGGATAAAATGGAGGAAAGGAGACAATGTAAGTTGTTTTCATCTCCATTGGGGAGAACAGACGGGTTTAAAGAAATAAATTCTGTAGTCATGCCATTCTACAGTCACTCCATTAGCTACCCATCAGTTACTGGGCTCAATTCAAAGTATTTTCTATCACATACAAACCACTTCATGGCCTTGGCCCCTTATATCTATCTTCCTATCTCCACCATGACAACTTTGTTCATCTGAACAAGACCATCTGCAGGTACTACCCTGCAGGTAGGAAAAATCAATAACTGTGTACATGCACATTCTCTGTCGTGGCCCCCACCTTGTAGAATGGCAGCTTGATGAGGTTAGGAAGGCTCCCACTCTCCTGGTTTCCACAAACTATTTATGATGTTCCCTCCTCCTCTTTTCTTTTTCTCTGTCCTTAAACAGCAGAAATGGCACCAGAGGAGTTTTTAAAATTCAAAAATAATTATATTATTTATTTTAGAGGGGAAAGGTCAGGCGAAATCAAGGGTTGAAAATGGCTGTGGTAATTCAACATAGAAATCTCTGAGGTAAAATCAGTACATGCACAGAATTTAGTTCTTATGCTCTTCACAGATACTGAAATTCTTATGTTTAGAGACTCTGGTGCTCATGTTTTCCCCAAACACTCTAGTATACTTTAGTTTAATATTCTCTGTCACTTTTGGGTTTAAGAATGCTGATACCAACTCTCTAGTTCCCCAAACCCCTTAACACACTAGTGCTTTCCTTCAGTTTTTGACTGAATCTTAAGGTCTCCAGAAAGCAGTTTCCAATCACACCCGACCAGGGATCTCTTCACTCTCCAGAGCTCCCTGTTTAACTGGGTAGGGAAAGTCAAATATCCTTAGAAGATCTACCCCTTTTCTTTGGCCTTAATGGGAGTTTGCACCCACTTCCCAAACTTCCTTGCCAACTTTTACCCTGTTCTCCTGTCGGTGTTTAAACTGCTTTCAGTTATGGCGCCATCTCCCAACTGTTCAAACTCCTGGGGCTGAAAACAGACCCTCCTCTTTCCAGCTCATGCTACCCAATCAGGTTCCTTGGAGAGGCCTGTCACTCAAAGCTCTCCGTGTCTGTGAAGGACTAATCTTTAACAGTCCTTCAGCTGTTTGTACAGCACTTGCAGGCTTTAAAAAAGTACAGTCTGTCACACTATGCAAAATTATTCAGGAGAGCTTTTTTACTCAGGTAGGAGGACTGCAGTGTATTGAAATGGCTCAGAAAGATACTTTGGGAAAGGGATGGAAACTGCAGACTTATATTACTACGTACTGACTCTACCTATAACCTATTGCATTTAGGGGATTTTCCAGATATAATTCATATTGATTTATACTATGCAATCCACCTTGAATGTCACTGAGAAAGGTGGACTATAAATAATGTAAATAAATAAATAAGCAAAAGACATGTTACATTTATGTGTATGTTGTTTTCAATTCCTTGTCTTTATTGGAGGAAAATAACATTATAGGGTTTTAACTATGATGTGCTGTTATTTATTTATTTATTTTAATATACCATCAGCCTTTCCATATTATCAAGGCTCCCATGTCATTGGTAGAGATGGACACGAACAGCAATCTGAACAAGAAAAAGCCACGAACAGCCCATTCTGCTGTTCACAAACAAGTTGTTCATAAGGCCCCATTCTAAACGAACTCTAAATGAACAGGTGGTCATTGCAAGCCTCGTTCGTTGATGTCCGTTGCTGTTCATCAAGCCAGACAGTCTGGCACCTGCAATCAATTCCCTTGGCAACTTAGGCAGGGATTGTCTGAACTCTGCCTGGACTCCTGCTGTTGCCCTGGAAACCCCAATCAAAGCCCAATTTAGCTTGATAGGCAGGTCTTCCTTTCAAGTGTGGAGCTCTAAATTTGTTACAACAAGGGAGCAAAGAGCAGTGGGGAGGGGGGCTCCCAGCTCTGACTTTGCAGACAGTGGAGATACAGTTGCTGTTGGCATTTTGATAGAGAGAATGCATTGGAGCTTGAATTTTCTTTGTGTGTGGTGGGATAGGATCTACCTCTTCATGTTCTAGGGCTGCTGCCAGGCTCTGGGCCAAGCTATTATTTATTATTGGAACCTTTCTTGCTGCCTGCTCAGGTAAGGTTTCTGGGAGTGGTGCAGTAGGGATCTTGACTTGGATGATGGCTGGAGGAGAGCCTGCTGGCCCCCATGAACAGCCAACCACAAACATGTTCGTGAACAGGGCCATGTTCGTGGTTGTTCATGAGTCCCTGTTCGTGGATGGCAATGAACAATGAACATCATGTTCATTTTTTTTCTGTCTGTGCCCATCTCTAGTCATTGGTACCTGTATTTAACAAAACTGAGAGCCATTGCAGAGTAGGGTTGCCAACTCAAGGAGATTTGGGGGTGGATCCTGGGGACAGTGGGATTTGGGGAGGGCAGGGACCTTGGTAGGGTATAATAACATAGATTCCCCTCTCCAGAGCAACCATTTTCCTCAGGAGAACTGATTTCTGTTGTCTCTAGTTCACTTTTAATTTGAGTGATCACAAGATCCCACCTGAAGTTTAGTAACTGTATTCTGTAGAGTCTCTTTCTTTCTTTCTTTCTTTCTTTCTTTCTTTCTTTCTTTCTTTCTTTCTTTCTTTCTTTCTTTCTTTCTTTCTTTCTTTCTTTCTTTCTTTCTTTCTTTCTTTCTTTCTTTCTTTCCTTCCTTCCTTCCTTCCTTCCTTCCTTCCTTCCTTCCTTCCTTCCTTCCTTCCTTCCTTCTTCCACTTCTCTTCAATTAAGATCTTGAAGCAGTTCACAACAATACAACAGTTAAAACCAATTAAAGAATCTAATATTCAATAAAATCACAATAAAACAACAGCATAATACAAATAATTAAATTTTATTACAAAACAGTTGCTGGGGGCAGTATGCAAATTGTTTACAATGAAAGGCTCCCTGGAGTGATGAGGTACTCTGTATATTACAGCCACCACTTGATAGGCTTCCCAGTTGCCTGCCAGTGATGGGGGGGTTGCCCAATTGCCCACCAATTGCTGGCAATTGGCGGAAGGTGGCAAATCTCCAGTAATTGCCCACCATTAGCAGGCAACCGGGGAAGCATGCACCAGGTGCTCTCCTGGCAGGGAACAACAACGTCACTTCCAGAAGTGACGTCACACAGGATGCAGGCCCTAAAGGAGCTGAATTTGCCCCACATGAAGCACGGGACAATGCCCATGCCCAGCATGATGTCATCATTTCCTGGAAGTGATGTCATTATGCAAGTGCCAGGAGTGCATGTGTGCTTTGTGTGTGCAATAAAAGAATATCAGGAGGCTCAGGGTAAGTGCCGGGTCGCCCCCCACCCTCCCACTGGGAGAGTATAGGGACCTGGCAACCCTACACTTGTAACATTTACTACACAGTGGTTTTTTCAAACTCTGTCCACACAGAGTTGGATTACTTCGTGATGAGGCCCTAAACTATGACAGCAATCCTAAGCAGGTCTACTCAGAATCCTTTTCAAGTCTATTCAGCTTGGCTTACTCCCAGGTAAGTTTCCTTTGAATTAAACAGTTTAAGAGGCTCCATACAAGTATTATTCTCACAGAAAAGACACTGAAAACATAAATTGAGGGCATGGTTGGTCTCAGTCTGGGCAGGTAAAAGTTGCAGGCTTACGCTGGAGGCAGTTTAACTTTTTTATTGTTTTGAGGCCTCATTATTATTTTTCTTGTTTAGAGGCCCTCTTATAATGAGGCCTTTAGCTGCATTTTAACTAGCTTAACTCTAAAATCATCTCTGCTTCCATGGAGTAATTATACTGTATAGATGAACCTTCAAGCCTGCTGAAACACATATTTTTTTATTTACTTCATTTATGCCCTATCTTTCTTCCCAGTGGGGACCAAAAATGGCTTACATCATTCTCCTCTTCTCTGTTTTATCCTCACAACAACCCTGAGTGTGTGACTGGTCCCATGGTACCCAGAAAACTTCCATGGTAGAGTGGAAATTTGAACCTGGCTTTCCAACATACTCATCTGATACTCTAAGCTCTACACTGCACAGTATTGAGATTCTTCCATTATCATCCTTTCTTTTATATTCTTCATCAATCCTCAAAGCTTCCATTGTTTTTTCTGTTTGGTTTTTGATCTTCAGTTTAACCCTATCATTTTCTTTTTCATCATTTCATATTAGCGTGGTATTCCTATGTCCATATTTTGCAAGAATTTCCATCCTTACCAGCCTTTTCCTTCAACTTACATCTTAGAGCCCTTTTCCATATGTTGTTCCAAGCCTGGAAATTCCATCCTTGTTCTATGTAATATCATTTCCCGCTTTCCTCCTTTAAGTCTTTACTAAAATCGACTCACCAGCCACTGCTAAACCTCACGTCCCCTGTTACCTTTCTAAACACTTTATTACATTTTGCAATATAAAAGTAAAGTGAAAGCTCCTGGACCCAACACGAAGCAAGCCTAACTTAAACCATCTTTCAGCAATTACTTCCTTTCTGTTTCATTTAAGCTGTATATTAATCTCACTTGCATACTTCTCCTTGCTAGTGATTGTGAAATACGTCTTACTATGTATCTGAGAAAAGCTTATATCTTTGGAAGTACATACATAATAACAATAACATTTGCCAGTAGTATTCTTTAAGCTTAATGCTGAACCCCATAAATATTCAATGCAGGAATGGCTGTAGTGTATGTAGTATATCATACTCAATGAAAAAATACACACTATGGGGCTATCAAAATGGCTCCTCCCATACACATATGTATTTCTGTATATCTAGCTTTTAAATATTTTACATATGCATCTTATTTCTTATTTTGAATGTAATATTAACCAGTTCATCAGAAAAGTGTATTAATATTACCAGTAATGGAACTGGTTGCTTGAAATATTTTAAAAAATGTACATTAGGAATTCCCCTGTCTATGTATGCAACACAGTATTTGCATTAAAGATTGTGGACATGACTCAGTGGATGGCTTCCTTTTCTTTATTTTAAACAATCCTCATTTTTGTTTGCAAATATCAAAAAGATTAGTGATAAACGAGATTCTAACACTCCAAAATTAAAAGCTCCTAATTATCAACTTTAAATAAATCCTTATTGTATGGCAGAAATAATTTTTCATAAAGTGTTTCTAACATTCAGAGAATGCTTTTAGGACATACAACATTAACATAATTTTTTCGACTGGGGTTCTCTCAGGACATCTGATGAAGTCTCTACCCTTAATTTTAATTGCATAGGCTGCATTCTTAATTAAAAACTGTACAAATGGATTTTATGCCATGCCAAAAGAAATCTGAGTTCATTAGTTATAAAACCTTTTAAAAATTGATGTAAATATGTGAATTCTTTAAAAGTTTGAACTCTGAGTCCTCATTTTATGTCGAGTACCTTTTATCTAGAGAATAATGAAGCCAATATGAATTAAGATAGTCTATGTTTTTTCTTCCTTAGCTTTTTTTCTTTCCCTGAAGGGGTAGAGGGACCATTGACACGATGGAGCATATCTCTTTAAGCCATTATGCATTTCTTTGTAGAGCCTGATTAATTTTAAGAAAAAAATTAAAGAAAAGCTTGTATTGACCCCTTTTCAATGGGTTATATAAATAAAGGTTCATATACCCTTTATTAATTCTTCATATTAAAACACAATCACATCACTTTGAGGCAATAAAATTAATGGAAATCTGTCAAACTATACCTTTACAGGAAAACTCTGGACAAGGCTTTCAGAAAAAAAGCATGCCTTATTGATTTTTCTTTTAAAATGGTGGGCTGTGAATTAAAATGCTTTTCCATAACTTGACAAGGCTTCAGATAGCAAATGGGAAAGTGCAAGCAGGATGTTTAATCTGACAAATGTCTAACTCTGTCTCTTATAGGGTTTCCTTTCCTTTCTCTTTCCTTGATTCTTTTACCATTTTGTATTTTTATTGGGTTTGGTCAAATGGAACAAAATCTCCAAAGACAATTTTGTCCTTCCTGGAGCACACCAATATTCCTTCATGTGGTGGAATCTGCAGGGAAAATGTGGGATGAAGAGAAAGCCAGTACAACCATAAGGAGAAATCAGCAGGAAGCACTACTGCAAAAACTATGAACAGATGGGGACTGGCTTGTTGTATAGGGAGAAATTCCCTCTTCCCACTGCTACTCCCCCTGTACTTCATCCAATGTCATTCCTGTTATTTCCCAGCATCAGGAGTTACTTTTTCAGGGGGGTCAATGGGGAACAGTGGAAAAGGGGGAAGTACCCGTCTATAAAATTGTTCTGTTCTCAAATTGGATCTATCACATTATTTTTAGAGATGACTAAAATTGCAGCCTTGTGCATAGTCTAAGACTACTGACTCTTAGATCTTAAGTTTTCATTGTGATAGCTCTTACACTGTAATGGAACTTAGTATATGGTGTTGACCAATTATAGTTATATGTGCTTAATTTGATCCAGTATATGAACCAGTCATCCTTTAATAACTCATCATCACTTGCTACAAAGGTAATGGAAATAATTTTTACTGCATACAATTGGCCACTTATCAGTTGAAGTCTTTTATGAACTCCAACAGAGGCTAACAACTGATTTTGTATGGTATCACTGCACTGTAATATATGTTAAGTGGCTTACAAATATGCTAGCATGTTTGCATGGCGAATACTCACATTAGTGCCTCCTATTTCTGGTGGCCTCCAGTTTGGGTATGGAGGCTGCTTTGGGAATGGGGACATCACACATGATTAGGCTGGCATGTGCATTAAGAAGCATATTGCATCCTATGGGCTATGTGTCGAATGATACACAGACACATCTCGTTTGGTTGAAATGGCCACAACTTGATTGATTACAGTCCTTGGAGCATTGGCAAGGCATAGGGTAGTGGATCCCCGGCATTGAAAGGCCCATTGCTGTTCGATGTGTTGCTCCCCAGCAAGCCTGCTGGCCACCACAGGATGGCAAGTGATGTTCTACCTCCAACAGCTGCTGGACAGCCCTTGCCACCACTTTGACCACAGGGGTGATCCACCCATTCTGCACTGCTCACCCCCTTGGAGCCAGCTCAGTGCCTCAAAACTGCCAAACCACCTAAAGTTGTTGTGACTAGCCACCTCAGTTGCTCCATAATTCAAGGAAGGGCAGGAGGGGAAGCATCTTGCTCCTGCCATTGCTGGTTGGAAATAGTGTCAACCACACATCTTTCCCATGGAAGAGCGTCTCCGGTTTGGATCCTCCTCTTAATGATGATGATGATGATAAACAACATTCAATTTATATACAGCCCTTCAGGACAACTTAATGCCCACTCAGAGCAGTTTACAAAGTCCCCACAACAAAACACCCTGTGAGGTGGGTGGGGCAGAGAGAACTCCAGAGAGCTGTGACTAGTCCAAGGTCACCCAGCTGGCTTCAAATGAAGGAGTGGGGAATCAAACCCGGTTCTCCAGATTAGAGTCCCGCACTCTTAACCACTACACCAAACTGGGTCTCTTCCATAGCTGTCCTTTACCTCACCCTCAGCCTAGCTCTTGGAAGCAACTCAACCTGCAGTGAGTCTGCGAGCTTCCTTTAATAGCTCAGCCTCTTCATGAAGTGCCACCATAGTGAGGCAGTTTTTAGTACTCTCCATAGCATAGTGAAACCCTGATTTTTCAGGGTTCTGTTTGGTGTTGAAGCTGAAAATATGAGCACTGCCCCTTTCCATACAAAATGGCGACTGAACATATCAAGAAGTTCATGTGTAGGGTGCATCCCTCATACACATTTGCTGGGTTCCCAGTACTCATGAACATAAAAATTGTAAAATAATCCTGATTAGCTGGGATTATACGACTTATTCTATTACTTAAAATATGATGCTTATACTACTTATCCAGAGATGTGGTATCAAATATATTATATATATTATGAAATATATTACTTATTTTTATTAAAGAACATCAAAGGCCATGACAGAAATCCTATTCCGTTACCTAGAAGCCAATACTATTGAAAGCAAAGAGAGTTACTTCTAAATAAACAAGCGTCATGATTATTTTGAAGGCTTCCCGAGGGATGATACACTTTCTCAAATTGCAAAGAAAAATGTCTTGGCTCCAAGGCTTATGACCAATGCCTGGATGCCAGTTCTGAGTAAACATAAAAAATAGTCTTAGAATAGTACGATTTAGTCTGGCATTTGTATGCTCAAATGAACTCCCCCCCTCCCCCGCACCTTGCTTTATGCTTTTGTACATTTCTGTGTTTCTGAGTTATGACAGACCCAGCCACAAAGGTGTTGACATACCACATGAAAGGCAGTCCTCATTTTTCCTCCCCAACCTAACCAGGAGCAGGAAGTCACCATAATCACAGAAGAAAGTGTATTTCATATGCTTCCCCTACCCCAATCTAGTTTGGCTAACCCAGGAGACCCAGTTGTTATATATAAGCTTTAGATAAACCCCAGAAATTTTTAGAGACATTGCAGTCTCACCAAACCCTGTACCATTTGAAGTTTACCCTTTCCAACATACTACCTTTTCCAGCACATTATCATCATCATAGTTAATGATTTAGGAACAAGTCAAAACTGGACAGAAAATTGACTATGTTAGCTGTGTTAGCTTTTAGAACACGTTTCCACTATGCAAGGGTGGTGGTGGGAGAGAATTTGCTCAAACAAAACTTTAGTGAGACATGCACGGACATCTCTAATAGAAAGCGTTTGTATAATATGCTGCCTAATCCTAAACACATTTACTTAGAAAGCCTACTTAATTCAAGATGTCGTACTTCATAGTACACATGCGCATAAGTAAAACCTTAGTTTTGAATATTTCCATTTTAGAAGGCATGATAAAGCATCAGCTGTAAAAGAGGTGTTCTAATATGGACATATACATATTTTGGTTTAATGAGCTGCTCTACTTACTGAAGGGGAACCTTAGAATTTCCCCCTTTTCTTCTGCAAAATAGGAAAAGATGCTGAATGGGACCACCTGGGTGTTTGCAAACATGCAAAGATTCCTCAGTTTATTGAAGAATGGTCTCTTTTTGGACTGAACTCCATGTTTGTTATGAAATACATGTTATAGTAAAGCTGAAATCAGAAGAATTCAGAAATAATGCATTGACATGATGATTCAGAAACATTTTTTGTAATATTTCTTCAGAATTCATTTTCAGTATGACCCCGAGGATGCTAAGCATAAGTTTATAAGTCACAACTAATTGCTTTGTCCCAGACTAGAATGCCATGAACCATGTTCAACAGCTGTGATCACTTGTGAGCTGAGCCTCAGATGTCCTTGCCTCATTGTCATCTGGTTTGAACAGCTGTTGGACAGCTGTGTGGCTGCACAGAAGCTGTAGTGGTTCAGTTTCATTTTCTTCTGCCTTGCAAGCTGTTTTTGAACATGTGCCCATAGGTGAAATTGATTCAACAGCAGGTCCATGGATGGTCAGGTCAGGTAATTTGTAATCATTGGTTTATTTATTAAGCCAGCTTGGTGGAGTGTTTGGAGTATTGGACTAGGATATTGGAGACCCAGGTTCAAATCCCCACTGTGCCATCAAAGGGAGATGTTGAACCTGTCACACACTCTCAGTCTAATCTACCTCACAGGGTTGTTGTGAAGATAAAATGCAGGACATTATAAACCATTTTGGGTCTTAGTTGGGGACAAAAGGGTGTATTAAATACAAAATAAATTTGCTCAGTATTTATTTATTTGATTTTTTTACCAAGTGACAGACTGTGGAGGAAAGGAGAAATCAATACTATTATTGCATGTGTAATGTGCACGCTTGGAATGCTGCCAGTTGGACTGTACTGTAGTGTTTGAATACTCAAAAGGTAATCCAATGAATAGTTTCAAACTACTCATGAACAACCTAACAACCTTTTAAAATATTGGCTCTCTGCTTCTGCCGGGCAAGCAGAAAGTGGGCCAAACTGATGGATGTTTGAGCATCCCTGTTCCAAACAGTTGCATTTTCTACAATTTATCATATCCCCCAAGCAGCCTCTGATGCAAATGTTTGGTAACTTTTTCATAGGATAGTTCTGGACACTTCATATGATTAATTATCAAAATGATGTAATCCATATAAAATGGCTCAAATTAGTGCCTTTGCTGACTATCTACAACTATAAAAATGTGGGAGGAGTTTGTTGCCAAAAACCCTGAAGCTGAACTATCTTTTAGGTCTTGTTATAGGGAGGTATGAGCTTGGGAAATCAAATTTCACATGTTCAGGCCATCAATAAAAAGGGAAGAAAGGGACATGGAAACTATGTCAATTTCAGGAATTTTTCTTGATTATAGATATGCTATGAAGGTTGTAAAGATGACAGCACATTTTTTTTTTTAAAGGCCGCAAAAAATGCTTAGTACAATCTCACTCTAGCCTGGAAGATGACTTCTTACCTCAACACAGCCGACCGAGCCACCTGGATCCATGCTATGGTAACATCAAAACTTGACTATTGTAATGCATTATACATTGTTCTCCCATCTAAGTTACCTAGGAGGCTCCAGTTAGTGCAAAATGCTGTGGCTCAGCTGTTAGCAGGAGCGAACAGGAGCATGAACATCACTCCCATCCTACAGTCATTCCATTGGCTACCTGGTACCATGCTCAATTCAAGGTATTGGTTATTATATACAAAGGTCTTCATGGCCTTGACCCAGCATACCTACGAGATCGCCTCACTCCTTATGTCCCTCCATGGCAGCTTTGCTCATCTGAACAGGGTCTCTTGCAGGTGCTGGTCAGCAAATGGGTAAAATCAACTGCAGCCTGCACACAGGCTTTCTCTGTGGTGGCCCCCATCCTATGGAATGGTCTGCCTGAGGAGGTCAGGAGAGCCCCCACTCTCCTGGCTTTCCACAAATGATGCAAAACCAAATTATTCAAAAAGGCTTTTTACTTAGATCGGAGGGAAGCATTATAGGGAGAGGTCTCAAATGCTTCGCTAATGAGTTAGGGACCATAGACTTCACCACTACGTTGCCTTGCATATTATCTGTTGCTCGAATATGTACTCTTATACTACCTGTACTTCATGTTTATCTAATGTCAGTTCTAGAACTGATTATGTTCTGTTTCAGAAATTGTTCAATTCTGTATTGGATCCTTGCTAACGCTATGTCTTTGTAAAATCCTATGACATTGTTGTGGAAATGTCCTTGATACTGTATGGAAATGTTCCCGATACTGATTATACTAATCTCATGCTATGTAATTCGCCTGTAGACTCAGTGATAAAAGCAGACTATAAATGACATTAAATAAATAAATAAATAAATAAATACATAAATAAATACATAAATAAATAAATAAATAAATAAATAAATAAATAAATAAATAATAAGAAAAGGTCCATGCTGCATAATCTGGCATTCTACAAAGAAGTACGTGAGGAAACAAAGAATGTCAGTGGTGTTCATTAGCAAAGAGGGCAGATCTCTTGATAAATACACTAGATCTATGCTCCTACCATAAGCACATTTCCTAATGATAACACTGCTTTTATAAGGAAACTACACTACTAAGCAGATCTTTAACCTCCTGCTACTGAATATAATTATATCAGTCTTTATGATAACTCTGTGGTCAGTCCAGAAGTTTACAAAAGCTCTATTCTTTTGCAAGTTTACAGAAGTATGCTCAAACAATAGCTGGATGAAACTGAATTTTTGTTCTATCTCTGCTAATTCAAATCTGCCTAAATATGATCTTCTTCCAGATGTTCTTAAAGATGTAGCAATTTAAGACTGATTTGTTAAATCTACCTAGTTCAAGGAACCCATCATTCTCCAAGTTTAGACAGTAATAGTAACTAGTTTATTGTAGCCCCTCACCAAATTCAGCTTGGAAGGCTCTGACTCTGCCCTTCTCCACCCTCCTTTGACCAGAGAAAAAGCTGTAAACAGTAAAGGAAAAGCAGCTGTGACCTTTGAAATGACAGCCCTGGTTAACCCCAAATAATTTTAGAATTAACTGGGAATGCCATTACCAGTATAACTGGGAATCCCAATAGTGACTGAGATTCCAGAGTATACCCCCAAAATACTAATAAGGTATTTTTCATATATATTTTTGGATCAGATATACCAAATTGCACACCCCTAATCCTTGGGTGTTTACCAGAAAGGTACCTTTTCAAAAGTGGTTTCTAACAGGAAAAATACTCTCCTACCCATCTATTCACCTCCATGTTCAGGCGCCAATTTATAACAGTCTTATTAACTAAAGTATTGGTTTGGTTTATTTGGGTTGTTTACTTCCCCAGGGTAGTATACTTTACTCTTTTTAAAGTGGTTGTATTTAGCATGAAGATTTCTTTCCCATGTTGTTAAGATTGTTTTAGGATTTTTATCCCTTTTCCTAATGTTTGTGACATTTGATCTTGTTTGCCATTCTGGGATCACAGGACTAAGCAATGGGATATAAAATATCAAAATAAATAATAGATGCATAATACGTGTGTGTATGCCTAATCTACCCACCAAGCTTTAGAAAGTAAACTTGATTGTAGGGCAGTGCATGAGAGTTTGTTTCATTTCTTTCATATTTATTATTAATTCCCAAAGGGACTTATTTGTTATTGGGTTGTTTCATGTGGTTTTGATTCATTATTGTATTCTTTCATTATTGTTGTTTTGCTAATAATTTTGTTATTATCTTGTATTGGTTTCAATAGAATACACACCCTTCTTGGGTCAGTACCTTCCTGTTTTCTATCTGAACTAACAAAATTCAGGAAGACTGCAGTACTCCATTAGGGCATCCACACTGCCAAATATCAGATTCCCCCCTTTTATGGCAATGAAGGTTTCCATGCTTAACATTGAAGTCTATGGGAGATTGAATAGGAAATAGTAACCAATAAAACAGCTTGAAGATCAGTAGCTTGAGCTTGCACGGGGGATTTCCAGTGACAGGTAGACTGCTACTACTGTTGGATGCTGCTGCTTTTTCAAAAACACCCTTTCCTCTCTCTCTTCCAGATCCTCCTCTACCATGCTACACATTCATTCCACCAGAGCAGAAGATCCCCTGCCAGTCATGGTGTGCTGTGGTGGTATGAAATGTATGCATTTTATTACTGAACTGTGTGTGAATGAAAGAAAGAAAGAAAGAAAGAAAGAAAGAAAGAAAGAAAAATGAAATGAAATGAAATGAAATGAAATGAAAATGATGTGCTTGGGTTATACCCAGGCAGGCATACATCACAAACTAAGTTACAGAAGACAAATTGCAAATTCATTGGGGGAGGCACAATTAAAACCCGGGTTCATTAGGGCAAGGACTAGAGGTGGGCACGATTAAAAAAAAATTACCGATCAAGCTGATTGGGGATTGGCGCCGGCGACGACCCCAAATCACCGATCCACACTGGTCATCTCCCGTTTCTGATCCGTGGATCGGGGATTGGGGAAGCCAAAGTGGAGGGGCGCCCTGCTGTTTCCAGCTATGTGGGAAGGTGGGTGGTGGCAGCGACCGCCGGGCCTGGCAGACACGGGGAGGGGACGTTCCCACACACACTTAGAGCAGAGGGGGGGGAGTTTTTAACCCGGCGACAAGCTGCCTCCCCTCAGGGAGGGGACGTTCACACACACACACACACACACACACACACACTTAGAGCAGAGGGGAAAAAACATTTTTAACCCGGCAATGAGCCGCCTACCCTCAGGGAGGGAACGTTCACACACAAAGACACACACTTAGAGCAGGGGGGGAGTTTTTAACCCGGCGACGAGCTGCCTCCCCTCAGGGAGGGGACGTTCACACAAAAACACACACACACACTTAGAGCAGAGGGGGGGAAAGTTTTTAACCTGGCAACGAGCCGCCTCCCCTCAGGGAGGGGACATTCACACACACACACACACACACACTTAGAGCAGAGGGGGGGAAGTTTTTAACCCGTCCCTACCTCTCCAAATAGAGAGAAAGAGACAACCCGTCAACATGTTTCAGCCAGCTTTTAAAAAAAAGCAAGGACAGAATCCTCCATTCCTCCCCACCCGATTTTAAAAGCAAGCAGCCAGTCTTCCAAAAGCATATTTTAAACACACACACAGAGCCGTGAATGAGGTTTTCCCACAAAATACAGTGTTTTAAAAGCTGGTTAAAAATAGAGAGTGACCAACAGAAAAACAGCCATTCCTCCTACAAAGCCCCGTTTTTTAAAAAAGCAAAAAACGTTTGGAGTGCCCATGGCTACAGAACACCCCCTTCCCCTCCCTCCCCTGGGTCTCTTCTCCCAACTGGTGAGTGCGTTGCTGCTCCGTGGTTGGAAGGAAGCCCTGCTGATCAAGGCAAGCTTGGCTTCCATTCGGGTTTCCAGGGCGACAGTAGGAGGGGAAACACAGCTCAGGCATTCCCCTGGCTCCGTTGCCCCGGGAATAGATTACTGGTGCCTGATTGTCTGGATCCCTGATCAGATCCCGATGGCCCCAATCAAGCCCCGAACAAGCGCCCCCCCCCCCGACCGCTGAATCTCTTGCCGTGGACGGCACCGATCTGCCAGGTCCCGATCGCGCTAATGCCATTATCGTGGGTATTTTTCTATTGTAAAGCTGATCATGCCCATCTCTAGCAAGGACACAATCAGGCAATACATAATGACTGCAAGTCACACACTGAAACACTTCATAAAGAACTAATGAAGCAAATAAAACTGAGGGGGGATTAAATTAGGAAAGAGGGGGTTCCAAAGAGCCAAGGAAGCAAGATATAGAAAGCAAGTCACAAATCAAACAATCAACCAGGAAAGAAATGGCGGCGGGGCGGGGGGTGGGGAGGTAAAAATAGTAAAATGCTTCAGATAGAATTAGAGAACACAACACACAAAACAGAAACTATATTCAAGAAGAAAGTTTATGAAAGTAAGAAAGGAAAATACTACACTGTACTTTGGCACAATAAAACCTGTGAACGATCTCTCCCCCCCTAAAAACAGACAAGTTGCAATATGTGAAACCAGCTTTTACCTGATTCAAAGTCCCACCCCACATGCTTCGGGATTGGACTACCTCATACATAGATATAATCTTATTGACTACAGTTTACAGTTAATCAAGAAAACCCAGAGCCTCTCTCTGTCATGACTCTGAATCAGAGGGCTCAGAAGAAGAGCCTGAGGAACCCAGGCCAGGAAACCCAAAGGACCAATGGGGTCAGGGAGGTCTGGACCCTGCAGAGGTACCTGCTGACGTTACTCCAGCAATACCAGAGGCCACCCTGCCAGAGTCTGCAAGAGAGACCTTGCCACTGGCCTCAAAGATAACCACTAGGCATCTGCCAGCCAGGATGCAAACCCAGGCCTGAACCCAATCAGAACAACAACAAGAAGGCTCATTAAATCAAGTCAGCATCTTCATAAGGACATTGCAAAAATTTAAAAATCCCCAAATACTCAAGTCTGCCAAAGAAGCTACTTTAAGATAACAGCCCACAACCAGTAAACAAAAAGAATAAAATAATAGAAGTTAAAAGTAGAATTAAAAATAAAATTGTGATAAATTAAAATAACTCTTTATGGAGCTCAAAACAATGCCACTGCACTGCCCAACTCAATGTGGAAAAGCTTAGCCAATCAGAACCTGCTCTCACTCTGCAAATGCAGCGTCAATGCTGAGATGGGGGGAGAAGTGCCAGACTGGCAGCATGTAATCGCAGCCTGGACCAAGAAGAGGATTCCATGCAGAATCCTGGCCAAGGTACACACAGGGCCAAGCTACAAGTGACGAATGGCACTTGAACAGCAAGTGTATTTCTCCCTGTTCACTTGCCCTCCACTCAATCCACTTGCCGTTCAAGTGTCATTCGTCATGTGTAGCTTGGCCCTCAGTCTCAGGAGCCTCAACACCTGCCAGCAAATGCAGCTGAACCAAGGCTGAGGTTTGAGAAGGCTGCCTTGCTGGATCAATTGGTCCACTAGGTAGAACCTCTGTGCTCCAAGCTCCAGTCTATGCTCCCAAGTCTAGCTGGCCAAGCCAGTGGCCCTACAGTCCTGGCCAGTCTGCAGCGTGCAGGAAAGTCTTCTCCTTGCCCCTAAGGAACACAGCTTTATGCCATTATTAGGAAGACATAACAGAAGAGAGACAGACAGAAATGAAAGCTCTTGATCAAAATGAAAGAAAATCATTAAAATAAAAACAAAACAAATTCCCTACCTAAACAGCCTGTAACAGAAAAAAAAAGCACCAAGATTTTCTTTCATTTTGATCAGGAGCTTTCATTTCCATGTTGTTTTCATATTAATTACTATAATTATGAAACATCCCATTTTCATAATTATTGTAATTAATAATGAAAGAAGTGCACAAGTCTGCTCAATTGCCATTTAGAAGGAAGAAAGAATTTCCAAGAATGGATTTGCTAGTAAAATTTCTCACTTGCTTGATTCACCTGGAGTTAAATGTTCAACAGAAACCTTTTCTAAAACACTTAAGAGCAACCCTGTGAGATTTTATCAAGATCTAGATTTGTTCTCTCAGTGGCTTGCTATCCCCTCTTGTTTATCCCTCAGGTAAATTGCCTCTGACACAGACAAGGTTTCTGCTCGTAGCATCTTTATTCTGAATTGTATGGATTCATCTGTGAGGGTCAAGCTTTCTGCCTTTGGGCAGGGGACTGGATTTGAAGGCCTTTTGCTTCATTCAATCACTTTTTGATTCTGGCTGACAACGAAGTTTTTAACAACAGCCATATTTTGAATTTGGCAACAAATGACAGACCAGCAGTCTGCCCTTGGGTCAATCCCAGATGAACCCAGGAACATGCAAAAGACTGGTCCTCTCATGCTCTTCTGAATGCCCTGCAGTAGACAGAGTTCTCTGTATGCACATCAGCAGCTCATTTCCTTTTTGTGTTATAATAAGAAGTTAGTATCCAAGATGCATAAAGCTCTAGTGAAGTTCCTGTTGGTGTTTATAGGAGGAGGAGGAGAGTGTTAAAGAGCCCTTTGCTTGCAACTTTGCAGAAAATAGGAGCAATCCCTGGGAACAAGGTATGCTGGAGAATGGATGGGAAATCTGTAGACTCCCTGAGCAGGCAATTGTCTCTCCCTATGTTATAACCTCCAAATTGACAATCCCTGGATCAGATATTTACATAACATAAATAACATGGTACAGAAAATATTAACTCTTCCACAGAAGGTTGAATAATGCTTGAGTTCTCAATCAATATTAGCAGGCAGTGAGTTTTGTGCAAGTGAAATTCCTGGCTCCCTTATTCCCTCAGTTTATCAGTCTGTGAAAATGGCATGAAGCATGTCAGATGTGAGTGTTGAAAGGCCTAGCTGGATAACGTTTACAGAGTACTTTGAGATTTGTGGCTGAAAGAAGGCATAAGTAAGGCAGCAGCTGTACTATTCCATGCTGTGTGCTGCGGGGAACCTTGTTAATGATTCAATAGGTGGCCCTTGTCCCTTTGATTCCGAACTGAATCATTGTGCCAAAAGAAGCTAGGGGGTATTCTCTCGCTGGAGGTGCTGTCTTTTAAGTGAAAAAGTAAAACTGAGGTCCTGACCACTGCTGGTCATGGGATTTTTTTTTGTAAGAGTAAGGATATTGAGAGGGATGTTCAAAGGACCAAAAGAAATATTTCAGGGTTAAATAAAATTATTTCTGTATTCATTTACCTCCTATCTCTGTAGGGAGAATTGTAAGGCTTAATTAGTTAAATACTCTGAGACCTTTGGATGAAAGATTTGACAGAAATACCAAGTATCATTAAGTGCCACATTCTGAAGGGTTTTTATTTTATGGTGACCTCAGGCAAGAATCTTGTTGCAAAAAGCGATGTTTTTTGGCATCTCTAAACAGGAAACATTAACAAATCCCAAAGGTAATGTACTGTTTGTCCATCTGAAGGATCATACCTACTTCCTGGGAAAATAAAAGATATTCTTCCTCTGCTTTAGAGACCATGCTTCAGCCATAGAAACACAATCCTATACTTACCTACATACCTACCTAAACACAAAGCACTTTTTGACAAAACATAATTATGTGTATTGTATTCATGGGTAAATGATTTATTTATTTTTATGAGAAATTAGGCAACAGGAATTTATTTGCCAATATTAAACGTGCCTTGTGGGACTGTGCATTTATGAATATCACAAGCTTGATAGGTTATGACGATCCTTAAGGTTCTGAAAGTAACTTTTTGCCTGAAGGGCTATACAATTCCAGATGTTGTACAGATTCTTCTTGTATATCAGGGTAGCTTGTCCTCAGTCTCTTAGGTCCTCCCTGCATTTGGTCTTAACGATTAACTCACCTGTTTGGAATGCTACATCAGTATCTCCCAAACTGGACCGCTTTAGGGATGTCTGCTAGATCATGAAATATGTTTCCTGAAGTAATTTTCCCCTGAAAGATCTAGACGTATAGCAAAAAAATCATTTGATATCATAGATTTATTTTCTAGTATAAGAGTTCAGAATATGAATATGAAGCTTTCCCAGGCTAACTTATATACTGAGATCCATTAACTCTAGAACATTCCAAAACCTCTGCAGATGGTTTTTCTACTTTCATTTCTAAGAAGTATGGGTTATTATGAAAATAAAAGTTTCAGTTGCATATTATTTTGGGAATCCAATTAAGCAGTCCTGAGTTATAATATATTTGAGAAAAGTTTGTAGTTCTGCAAAATATTATTTCCTTATGATTTTCTGATTTTTACAATTCCATATATTATCTCTCATTTGAGGTAAAGTTACTGATATTACAAGATGTAACTATCCTATTATACTATCAAGCACTTTTCTGTCACTGAGTAATGTACCTATCAAGTTTGACAAAAGTTATGTGGTAACTTCCTATCCTGTTAAGTAAAAATAAAGCTTGTCTCCCCTGAGCTGTAACTGACGGGAGAATCTGGGGTTACATTAAGATTACAGTTGTCAGCAGATAATAATGCTTGTGTCCATCCAAAGGTAAAAATTAAACCTGAGATTTCTGTTCAAATTGTATTGTTAACTGAATATCTCCTCTCACCCTCCCATCCACTTACCTAGATGCTGTTCCTATGGTGGCAGCAGGAAAGCAATCTCCCCGTCCACCCTACCACATACACATACTTACCTTGACTATTGTGTTATAGGCACAAGAGTTCCTGGTAAAATTAAATTTCCTCTGGAACCCTAGTTCATGGGATTCTGTAAGAGTAGTGGTCAACTTACCTGTGGGGTAGGAACAAACCTCCCTCATCGCCACCATTATGGAACTATCTGCCATAACTACAACTAAGAAGATTTGGTGTTTCATAGAGAAATTGGAGAGTGGGATAGGTTTACCAATGCCCAGAACTGTACAGGGGGAAAGAGCTGTTCTAGGTTGCTATCAATAGTTTGCCATGCCCAGTTTGAATTCCAAAATGAATTGGGAGGAATTCACCCATCAGCAATACCAGTCCTTCTGTTTTACAGTGCATCTAACAAAGTCAAGTAGAGACTTGTAAGTTGGTGGGGTTTTTTCCTCTTCCCAGAAAGGCATGTGCACCAGCCCTGGTGTACTTAGTAATACTTCATTTGTAGAAAAACAGACAAAGAAAGGTAAAATTAGGCAAAGCTTTCTCCCAGTGTTATCAGTTCCATTGAATATCAGTCATATAGGGAACAAAGAAGGAAAATGTGATGGGCAGGTGGACACTGTGACAGCCATGATGGAATTGCATCTGAATCTAGTATCAAAGTGGCCTGGGAGCAGGCTCTTGGGAAAGCAGTGGGGAATTATCTTCTACAGCAATGGCTGGAAGGGGTGTGGTGACATTTAAAGTAGGAAAAGCACAACTTGTCAACGGGGGTGATGCACATGAACTGAATTCAAGAAAGATTCCCAAGTGATCATAAAAGAGCTTGACAATGCACACGTGACTTCAGCCCTCTTGCTGAGACATTTTATAGCCTCAAACTCTTTTGGATTAAACAACAACAAGCTATATAGAATGCTAAAAACAAGGGAGCTGTTTTAGGCTGAGAAAAAGTTCCATTTTCTTATTTAGTATCTCTTATTTCCTAGCAAGAATTGGCATGAGAATCAGGCAGCTCAAGTGAACTAGGAAAGTGTGGCCACAAGAGAATTTTAATTTATTGATGGTTCTTGCCCTACTGTACATTCACTGCTGCTATTTGAGTGTAATGGATGAAGCAGATGTTTGACACTGCAGCACCTCTTCATAACTTCACTCTTCAAAAACAGTTTTACAAGTGCTTACTCGTATTGGTTCCCATTCAACACAGGAAACTGAGGTCATTGTGAAACATGAGGCCCAGGCAGGAGTCTGAACTCATGTGCACTGCAGCTGGGCCTACGTCGTCTAAGCACGTTAGCAATTTATGAAACAGCCATAATTTTCAGATTATGGACAAAGAAATAAAAGTGTTGACACCATTATTGTAACATCTGTGAAGGAAAAAAATATGAGTCCACTGCTAAGTGAACAAATGGTGCAAGAGTTATAAAGATTCTTTTATGCTTAATTGTGTTCATTACCAGCAGTAATTATTTTTAACATGTGCAATTTCTTTAGCTTTGACCTCAGCCCAAAAGGTTAGGATCTTACAATAGGAAAGGGTCCCCCGCCCGCATTTCACTTCGTTAGTAGGGCTCTGTACAGTGAATTTGTAATCGTGAGGTACCTTTCTGATCATTTGCTTTTAGCAATCTCTGCTTAGTTAGGTTCATTTGATTTCTTTATGATTACCTTAACATATACTCTTCTTGGAAGGATCCCCCCAACCTCACTTAATAAGTCATTTTGTAGCTTACTGTAACAAAGATAAAGGTACATTTATTCCCTCAGATGCAGCCCTTTACTCTGAGAAACCAATTAATGTTCTGTTTTATTTATGCCCAATAGCTGGTTTTGCAAAATACTTTGGACTCAAAACTAATGATATATAAATCTTAGCAAGCAGTTTGCATACATGTTACAGTGTGGAGTAAAATATCCAGTGGTTTCCAGGAGTAATGAGCCTTTGAAGTCAATTCATAAAGTTGAATTTCTCCCCAATTTTGTGGTGCCTCCTTTACTGAATGAGTGGCAGGGAATGGGTTCAGACACCACTGGCGTGGGAAAGAATAAGGGGATGAGACGCATTACATTCAGCAGCCATTGGTATCCTTGGGCAGCCTGGCCAATGAAGAGGATGCAATGAAGCTGGTGTATAAGGTAGTTCCACTTCCCAAGACAGGTTTTAATCCTGGCTTCTATGACACATAACCTATGCAGAACATAGATAAAGTTAAGAATGGGATTTCTTGTTCATCTCTCTGCTTTTTTTGGCACTATTTCCCCCCTCACCATCATTGTTTTTGTTGGCCCATTGCTATTTAATGCTCTTGGCTGTGCCAGCTTATAATTTTGTTTACTGGCATGGCGTTGCATTACATGCAATGTCATATTATTGACAAAATACTGGCTTTGTTATAGGGAACTAGATAAAATGGCAGTGAGTCCTCCCCACCCACCAAAGGTGAAAGAAAGTGACACCAAGGAAAATAAAACTGAAAAGCATGTGAATATGTTTACAGTGAGTGTTGTGAATTGGTGAGAAAAGGAAAGACAAATGTTTATTAAGGCACATCATTTTTGGTTCAGCTATCACTGAGACCCATCCCATTGCTGATGAAGAAGCACTGTGTTGATTTAGGAACTTGTGCTGCTGTAGGGAATGTATGGAAGGAGGAAACTGCTTATGGATAACTGTGCTATATGTAAAGGGACAATTAGATGCTGGAGGATATATTTTGGAATAGCCATGATCTTTTGTTTTCTGCTGTATTTGAATGGATTTATTTATTCATTTAATGCCTGCCTGCCTGCCTGCCTTTAAATCTTGTAAATACAAAATAACTTTGTGACAATGATACATATTTTATTTTTAAAACACAATTCCCAAACTGAGTTTTAAGGCTCAGAAAATCAGGTGTATTGGGGCTTCTTTGGGCTTGCTTTTTGGCAGATTGACTAAACTATGAATACTAAACTACGGCTCAGAAAATCAGGAGTATTGGGGCTTCTTTGGACTTTGTTTTTGGCAGATTAATACTAAACTATGAATGTGTGACAGGGCTTTTAGATTCAGGGGCCGGTGGACTGATGACCTGGGGGTGGCCCACACAGCCAATGCACGAGGAAGCCATGATGAGCTGGCAGTCCATGCTACGAATGAGACAAGTGTGAGTAGCCATCACCATCACTGTAAGTGGGAGCGGCAGCTCCTGCCACCACCACTATGAGTAGAGCAAGCAGGAGCAGCTGCTGTAATAAAAGTAAGTGGGAGCAACAACTATGATCTGGCAATTCCTACCACAAACTAGTGGAAGCTGTCTCTAACCAGCTGGCAGTTCTAGGGTTACCAGCCCCCAGTGGGGGTGGGAGATTGCCCACTCCCAACCACCCCCTGCCACTTGGCTGCTGGGGAGGAAGCCACAGGAATGAACCAAGAAACCCCCAGAGCATATTCGCATGAGCTCTGGAACGCTTCCATGTCGCACTGGGAATGACATCATTTCCAGTGCAATGTGAAAGCATGGGTCACACTAGGAGCTGATTTGATAAAAATAGATCCCAAACACTAGACTGGGGCCAATTTTTACCAAATTGGCACCTGGCGCAACCTGTCACTTCAGTGTTGATCCTGGAATGACATCATTCCAGGAGTGACGTGGAAGTGTTCTGGGGTGTGTATACACTGTGCACACTTGCAAAGTAGGTACTTCCGTTGTGTCCCCCCATGACCCCCACCCCCTGCTTTGACCTCCCCCCAGAGGACCTGGCAACCCTAGACAGCTCCTGCCTTGTGACAGGCAGACATAAGTCAAGGCCATACAAATTGCTTATCCCAATTACTGTTGATCTATGGATGAATACAAAATACTTCTATATTCATATGGGCATGATCTTTTCCGAATCAGAAGAGAATAAAAATAGCTATTTTTATACTGTTAATGTCACAGTACTTGAGTGAATCACTCTTGTTAAATAAATTGAGTCTATGCTGAAGTGGTTTACCTGCCCATTCACAGAAATTCTCTTTGTTCTGTCCACCACAGCAAATTTCATCAGGTAATTAGCACTCATTCTTTAGGCTTTCAGAATTTCCACAATACTATTTGAGTAGGAGGTACAAGTTTAGAAATTTTCCGTCAGCCTACTGTTGCTATGGAAACCACTTCCTTGGCATACTCATACTTTACACCCAATCCAGAGCAGCTAAATATGTTAAAAAAACAAATATGTGTAAGAGCTACAAACACCAAATGATATGACAGATGTGAGGATGTGAATGTAAGTCAAGGAGGAAAAGTTAGATTCAAGAGCAGACAAGATGTACAGTAAGTGATCAAGTTTATTAGCATCTAATTTTTACAACCTTTCTCAAGTTGATTCTAACTAAAGAGAACTTCGGTCAGTACATCATGAAGTATTCAGAAAATATGGATGATGCAAGTTTAAGGCAGATAAGCAACGGCCTCAGACTTACCTGGCGGCCGGTTTGCTGTCCGCGCGGGCGGCGGGGGGCCGGGGGAAGGACAGGCGGCCGCCATCTTCTCCCTTGTCTGCTTCGCCTGCCCAGCCAATCAGTTTAAACTGCCTCCGCCAATCAGCGCGGCCGGGGGTGGGGGGGCTGGGCACGGGTCGGACCTGGAGAGGCCAGGTTTCCCTCCGGTCCGTCCGCAGCTTATTTAAGGAAGCAGCCGAGGGGGCCTCGGCATTCGTGCCTTCGCTGCCGATCTGGTCGGACGTTCGAGCGGTGCCGTTGCCCCCTTCAGAGCTGAAATCACTGCATGGCACGCGGCTCGAACGGCCCGGCCCTCGCAGCAGGACGTGGAAGTCGCCGGGTACAGGGAGCATCATCGGGCAGACGTCGGGACGCGGAGCCCAGGAGAGGAGGCCAAAACAGAGGAGGAAGAGGCCTGCGAGGAGGAGGACGATCGTCGGGGGCCGGAGCCAACGGCAACGGACATGGCGCCAGCGAAGGCAGGCAGCAGGACAGCGGCAGGGCCCTCTGCCCACCCTCGACCACGCGGCAGCTCGGCGGGGCGGGCCGGGGGCGGTGGGGGGCCGGGTCCAGCCCGCACTCCGCGCTCCAAAGGCCCAGCGGCAGCGGCAGCGGCGGCCCCGGCCAAGGCGGGGAGGCGGAAGGGGTCGCAGGGAGGACCGCGCCTTTCCCTCGCGGCAGCCAACCCCACCAAGGGAGTGGGGCGTAAAAAAGGGGGCAAGGGCCACGCAGGGCCAAAGCAAACACATACCGATGAAGGGCGAAAGCCCCGGAGGGGGAGCTCTGGTGGGGGGGCAGCCCCGGGTGGGAAGGAAACATTGCAGGGCATTTCCGAGGCCCTGGAGAAGCTGGCCTCCAAGGTGGAGCGGCTGGAGAACTTCCAGGTGGGAGCCGAGGGGCTATCATCGGGTGCTGAGGAGGCTCCAAGGCCTCACAGGGGGGCAGGAGCAAGAAGCCGCAGGGCGCCCAAACGTGGCAGAGATGGGAGTGCCTCCACTTCTGACTCCGGAACGGAACACCAGCGTCCCTCCAGGTCACAGCAGAGGGCTCCAGCCAGGGGACGCGGCGAAGGCGGGAGCCGCATGGACAGGAAGGCCGGCAGCTCGGAGGCATCCTCCAGCCCTGAGCGAAGCAGGCAGGCCAAGCGGAGGAGAAAGGCACGCAAAGCACGCCGGAGGCACCACCGGAGGATGGAGACAGACAGCGAGGGATCATCAGGTACGCCCTCATCTTCCGATGAGGAAGGGGAAGGGGACGATTACTGGGGGGTGGCAGCACTAGTGCCCGGGCTTCCCAGGTGGGCCATCAAACGGAGGACAGGACAGGCCAGGGAGAAGGGCGACGCAAGGGACGTGTGGGCCTGTGGGCAACCAGGCGGGGCACCCCCCACCATCCCATCCTTCACAGATGATGAGGACCCCCCCAGCATCCATTTGTCTCGGAAGGTTAGGGAGCGTATTTTGGATGGCTACTATGTAGACGTCTTCACCCTTATCAAGCCAGAGGCAGAGGATGGGAGGAGCGCCCCCCCATCCAGACGAGAGGCCAGGGCAGCCAAGCGGGAGGTAGTTGAGCATTCATTCAGCAATTGGCTCGAGGGCTACACCGTTTATATGGGGGTGGTTCAGGCGGCTTATCCTGACAGGGGCTGGCACCTGACTAACCACCAGGGCAATGTTCTCAGGGCCAGGGCCCTGGCGGGGGAGGCGGCAGCCATCGAATATGATGAGGCCTTCCGTAAGAGGGCCTCCCACAACCCTAGGGCTAGATGGGACCTGATCAGCCAGAAGCTGTGGCTCTGGCTGGTGGGGCCCCACATCAGGGGCCGGGGCGATGGCTCTCGGGGCACTAAGGGGCTCACCCGCCGGGACAAGGGCAGAGGCCTCTGTTGGGAATACAATCAAGGCAAGTGCACGCGCTCGCGATGCAAGTACGAGCACAACTGCGATTCTTGTTTCGGTCCCCACCCCCGGGCCTCATGCACTCGCAACACTACCGGCCCTCAGCCCTTTCGCGCCAGCCGGTCCTCCAACGGCAGCCCCTGCAAGGAGGGAGGATTGGGCACCGCCGGGACGCAGCCCACCGCCGCTAGCAAGTGAGGTGCCGCTAGGGCTGGGAGGCCTGGCGCCCACCCCAATTAAGCTTAGGGCGCTTCTTCCCCTTCTGCTCCGCTACCCCAACAAAAGGGCTGCACGGTATTTAGCTGAGGGGTTCACGGAAGGTTTTCGGATACCATACACAGGGCCGTGGGTCCCCACCTCCGCCAGCAACCTAAAATCTGCCAGGGAAATGCCTGAGATTGTAGCGGCCAAGCTGGCCAGGGAGATGGCCGCGGGGAGGGTGGCAGGCCCCTTCCACTCCCCGCCCCTGCAGAACCTGAGGGTGTCTCCGCTGGGGGTGGTTCCCAAAAAGGCCCCGGGGGAGTTCCGCCTCATCCATCACCTCTCGTACCCACGGGGGGCATCAGTGAATGATGCCATACCCCAGGAGTTCTGCTCGGTAAAGTACGCCTCATTCGACCACGCGGTCAGGCTGGTCCAAGCTTGCGGCAGGGGGGCCTTAATGGCAAAATGTGACATCCAGTCATCCTTCAGGCTGCTGCCTGTTCACCCGGGGGACTTCTGCTTACTGGGTATCAAGTTCTTAGGCAGCTGGTATGTGGACAAGGCCATGCCCATGGGTTGCTCGGTTGCCTGCGCAGCATTCGAGACCTTTAGCACCTTTGTGGAATGGGCGGCTAAGGAGCGCATGCGTGCCCCCCACATCACGCACTATCTGGACGATTTTTTGATATCTGGGCCCCCCCGTGGGCCCGGGTGTGCAGAGCGGCTCCGTGCGTTCCAGGGCCTGGCAGGGGAGCTGGGGGTCCCCCTCGCACAAGAAAAAACCGAGGGCCCCACAACACGCCTTGTTTACCTAGGCATCGAGCTTGATTTTGTGGCCGGGGTCTCACGCCTGCCGGCGGACAAGCTCACCCTCCTCCGTGCACTGCTTTCCAGCGCCAGGGAGCGCAGGAAATGCACACTCCGGGAATTGCAGGCCATCATTGGCCACCTCAACTTCGCCTGTAGGGTGGTGTCCCCGGGCAGGGCCTTTTGCGCTCGGCTGGCACACGCCACCAGGGGAGCCTCCTCTCCCTTCCACCATATCCGCATCACGAAGGGCATGAGGGAGGACCTGGGGATCTGGCTAAGGTTTTTGGAGGGTTTCAATGGGGTCTCGTTGTGGCAGGTCCCTCTGGATCTGGGCTCCAGCTTCCAGGTCCACTCGGACGCTTCCGGCAGCCTGGGCTTTGGGGTCTACTTTAAGGGGCGCTGGTGCGCTCAGTGATGGCCGCCATCATGGGCGGGCATGGGGATCCTCAGGGACCTGACCTTCCTCGAGTTATTCCCCATCGTGGCCGCGGTGGTCATGTGGGGGGACCTCCTCCGGAACAGCAAGGTAACCTTTTGGTGCGACAACATGTCGGTGGTCAGGGTGGTCAACAAGCAATCCTCTCGCTCTGAGCGGGTCATGCGCCTGGTACGTCGCTTTGTCCTCTCCTGTCTGTCCACTAACATTACGTTTTCAGCGCGGCACGTGGCAGGCGTGGATAACGGCATTGCAGACGCGTTATCTCGATTCCAGATGGAGAGATTCTTCAGCCTGGCGCCGGCAGCCCAGACCACGCCGGAGGAGTTCCCGCAAGACCTGTGGCTTCTTGGCAACAATCTGTGATGCAGGGAGTACTCAGTTCCATTGCCCCCTCCACACTCCGGGCCTACACGGCGGCGGAACAGCGGTTCTGGGCCTTTGCTCGGGAGGTCGGGGGGCCAATTTCATGGCCCGCCTCCCGGGAGCTGGTGCTGCGGTACCTGGCCTACCTGCGGGCCTTGGGGCGGGCCCCCAGCACCATGCGGGGGATTTGGCTGCCATTTCATTTTTCAGCAAGGCCCTGGGCTTCGAGGACCCATGCGATTGCTTCGCGGCCAAGCGAGCGGTGGAGGGGTGGAGGCGCCTGGCTCCCCCCCCGGACAAGCGCAGACCCATCACGCTGCCCATCCTGCAGGAGATCACGCTCCTCACCAGGGACATCTGCTGGTCGGAATTCGAGGCCATCCTATTCCGCGCTGCCTTTTCCCTGGCCTTTTTCGGGGCCTTGCGGGTGGGGGAGCTGGTTTGCGCCTCAAGAGGGGACACCTCCGGGCGGGCCTTGCAAGTGGGGGATGTGTCCTGGGGCCGGGGCGGGCTAACCATCAACATCCGCAGGTCTAAGACCGATCAGCTGGGGCGGGGGGGGGCAGCATCTTTCTCCGCCCCGCAGACCCATCACGCTGCCCATCCTGCGGGAGATCACGCTCCTCACCAGGGACATCACGCTCCTCACCAGGGACATCTGCTCCTCACCAGGGACATCTGCTGGTCGGAATTCGAGGCCATCCTATTCCGCGCTGCCTTTTCCCTGGCCTTTTTCGGGGCCTTGCGGGTGGGGGAGCTGGTTTGCGCCTCAAGAGGGGACACCTCCGGGCGGGCCTTGCAAGTGGGGGATGTGTCCTGGGGCCGGGGCGGGCTAACCATCAACATCCGCAGGTCTAAGACCGATCAGCTGGGGCGGGGGGCCAGCATCTTTCTCCGCCCCGCCGCAATTGCTGCCGTATGCCCGGTCCGGGCAATGGAGGAGTATCTGGCTGAGCGCCCCTCGGGCCCAGGTCCCCTTCTGGTGCACGCTGACTTCTCCCCTGTCTCACGTTTTCAATTTGCATCGGTGCTCCGGGCATGCTTGGCGGCCGCGGGTCTGCCCCAAACGGAGTTCGGGACCCACTCCTTCAGGATCAGGGCCGCCACGTCTGCCTGCGAGTGGGGCCTGGCCCCCACCCAGATCCAAGCCATAGGGCGGTGGAGGTCCTCCGCATATCGCACATACGTGCGCCCCTCGCGGGCTGGGCGTCGCTAACACACTATACGTTTGCATTCCCGGCAGGTCGCTTCACGCAAGTCTGGATTTGTGGGCACAGCATTGTGCACTGGGCCGGAGAATACGCGGCAGCATCAGGATGGGGTGCGCACCTGGGCCTGCAGGGCACCATCAGGATCTCCTGGATCGGCGTTCGAGGCATGCGCTGGGACGCCATGGTCCCGCTTCTGCTCCAGCGGGCGCGCCGGCAGGACCCACCAGATGGGCTGGTCATTCAGCTGGGAGAAAATGACTTAGGTCTGCGAGAGGGCCCGGACCTGAAGCGAGCAATGATGAGGGACCTGGAGCGGCTCAGGAGCCACTTCCCACAGACCCAGATTTTTTGGTCGGACCTGTTACAGAGGCGCTGCTGGTGCTGGGCGCGCTGCCCGGGAAAAGTGGACAGAATTAGACAGAGACTGGCAAGGGCCATGGAGCGTCACGTCCTTGAGCTGGGAGGCACCATGATCAGGCACCCTGATATTTCGTTCAAGATCGAGGCAATGTACCGCCCGGATGGGGTGCATTTGTCTAGCTGGGGCCAGGACCTCTGGCTGCAGGACTTGCGGGACAATCTCTTGGGGTGGTTGCAGGGCTAGGAGCGTTGGCGGGAGCCGCTTTGGGGCTCTTGTGGCGGGTTGGCATTGGGATCTGATCCCCCGGGGGGGAGATGGGCCTAGCGGACACATCTGACCCCCATTTATGGGGACCCCCATAAGGGGTTCAGGGGTGAGGTCAGGGGGCAGGCTCAGCTCGGGGGCCTGCCAGAAAGCCTCACTCCCAGGTGGCGGGGGGTCAATAAGGGGTGTACACCCGATTGACCCCGCAAACCGCCATCCCTTGGTTTTCCCCTCCGCAGGGCGGCCTGCGGGGGCTGGAGGGCATCGCCTGGCAGGCGGGCCAGGCGATGAGGGATCCGATCCCCATGCGGCCAATGCTCCTATCCTTGTAACTGTTAATAAAGTTGTGGCCTTGTTAACCCCATTTTTGCTGGTATGTGTCTTCCTTGCCGCCGTTCTCCCCCGCCTCCCACTGCCCACTCAGCGCTGGGCAGCAAGCAACGGCCTCAGACTTACCTGGCGGCCGGTTTGCTGTCCGCGCGGGCGGCGGGGGGCCGGGGGAAGGACAGGCGGCCGCCATCTTCTCCCTCGGCTGCTTCGCCTGCCCAGCCAATCAGTTTAAACCGCCTCCGCCAATCAGCGCGGCCGGGGGCGGGGGGGCTGGGCACGGGTCGGACCTGGAGAGACCAGGTTTCCCTCCAGTCCGTCTGCAGCTTATTTAAGGAAGCAGCCGAGGGGGCCTCGGCATTCACGCCTTCGCTGCCGATCTCCCACCCACCGCTCCCTGTTTGATGTGCATTCCGGTTGCTGTATCATTCTAGTTGAGTTCTCTTGTCACAACTTTGGGCGGGTTGGCATTGGGATCCGATTCCCCGGGGGGGAGATGGGCCTAGCGGACACATCTAACCCCCATTTATGGGGACCCCCATAAGGGGTTCAGGGGTGAGGTCAGGGGGCAGGCTCAGCTCGGGGGCCTGCCAGAAAGCCTCACTCCCAGGTGGCGGGGGGTCAATTGACCCGATTGACCCCGCAAACCGCCATCCCTTGGTTTTCCCCTCCGCAGGGGGGCCTGCGGGGGCTGGAGGGCATCGCCTGGCAGGCGGGCCAGGCGATGAGGGATCCGATCCCCATGCGGCCAATGCTCCTATCCTTGTAACTGTTAATAAAGTTGTGGCCTTGTTAACCCCATTTTTGCTGGTATGTGTCTTCCTTGCCGCCGCTCTCCCCCGCCTCCCGCTGCCCACTCAGCGCTGGGCAGCAATCAGTTTCAGTAAAACAGCCACTTGTTAATAATAGAATTTTAAGCAGAAAGGAATAATTATATTTAAAAACACTCACAGTGTTGTGAACACTCTGTTAGCTATCTTTTCATAACAATACCAGTCTCTGGAAGATGTCGTTCCTGCCCCTACCTGCAAATGGGGTGGTAGCAATAGTGAATGAGTCAGAGAGAGCCCTAAGAGGGTCCAAGGGACGTCTCTTAATTTATTTCACTGGTATGCTAAAGACCAACATTAAGCCGAAAAGCAAGCTGACAACACTTTCCCAGAATGTGTGCTTCTTTTTTCTATTATATCTGTCTTCAGTCTTAGTTCTCGCAATAAGCAGTTGTGCAGTATTCTCAGAATATAAGAAGATGTCGTGTTTGCAAAATTGGGTTTAAGTTGTGTTTGTACCCAAATGATCTCTGGTGTTGTCTTACTTAAAATAAAAAGAAAGTATGACTGAGACCTGACTCAGATGTAGTCAGATCTCCCATGGTGGGTACTGCATTGCCATAGCAGCATGGAGAAAAGAAGGGTGTGGGACCATAGCTCAGATGTATAGTGGCTCTTTTGCATTCAGGAGATTCAAGGTTCACTCCCTCATATCTTTAACGCTTTAAAACAGCAATTTGAATGGATCTTAGGTAGTAATCCAAGGTCCAGGAGATTGGCTTATGATGAGTCAAAGAAGCCCCTACTAAATTACATGGACCAATGGCTTAATACAGTATGACAGCTTTATATGTGTATAATGAACTTTAGTCAATATTCTTCTTTTTAAAAAAATAACCCCTGATATTATACAAGTTTGGTAATCTATTTCACAGCTTTTGTTTCAGATATTTCCCCTGCTGTGCATACTGATATCCTCCACCCATGACAGCAATTTACATTAGTATAACGAGTAAAAAATAGGAAGCAGTAAGGTCAACACGGCCACATCAGACAAGTTATACCTCCTCCATGATGCCATGCACTGTATGCTTCTCTACCTTTAGGGAATGCCAAAGAGTGCAGCAACTATTGGACTATTGCAAGCAAAGATTCTACAGCATAGACTCTTACCATTTATGGAACAAGAAATGCCAGATGTTCAAGCTGGATTCAAGAAATAAAGAGGCACTAGAAATCACATCACAAATTTACGATGGCTAATGGAACGCACCAGGGAATTTCAGAAGAAAATCAGCATGTGTTTTATAGATTACAGCAAAGCTTTTGATTGTGTGGATTATGAACAGTTATGGAGAGTGTTAAAAGAAATGGAGGTGCCACAACATCTGACTGTTTTGATGTGCAACCTATACTCTTGACAAGAGGCTGCTGTTAGGACAGAATATGGGGAAACATAATGGTTTCCAATTGGCAAAGGTGTCAGACAAGGATGCATATTATCTCCCTACCTGTTCAACCTCTATGCAGAGCATATCACAAGGAAAACTGGATTAGATCTAGAAGAAGCTGGAGTAAAAATTAGTGGAAGAAAAATTAACAATTTGAGTTATGCAGGTGACACCACGTTACTGGTAGAAAATAATAAAGACTTGAAACAACTACTGATGAAGGTTAAAGGAGAAAATACTAAAGCAGGATTACGTCTGAAGCTAGAAATCATAAAATAAGAAATGGAACATTGCAATCCTGGGTGTGAGTGAACTAATATGGTCTAGCTCAGGACATTTTCAGTCAGAAAACCACAAAGTGTTTTACTACAGAAATGATAAACTCAAAAGAAAGTGTTGCTCTAATGGAGAGGTGAGACATAGCACAAACAGTCAAGAGCTACAATGCAAAGTCTGACTGATCAATATCCATCAGACTTCATGGAAATCCTGTTAACATATCCAGCTTTCAAGTATAAGCCCCAACTACAGATGCTGAGGAGGAAGAAATAAAAAAAAAATTAATACAAGTGTCCAAGAAGAAATTGATCACACACCTAAACAAGATACGCTGATAATCATAGGTGACTGGAAAACAAAAGTAGGACACAAAGCAGAATCCAACATTGTTGGCAAATTTGGACTAGGATCATGAAATGAAGCTGGAGAGCAACTCATAGAATTTTGTGAAGCCAACAACCTGTTCATTGCTAACATATGCTTCAGGCAACCAAGAATTTAATTGTATACATGGAAATCACTGAATGACCAATGGAGAAGATACAGCTGCTCTATTTTCTCTGCTAAAACAAGACCAGGAGCTGAGATACAGATTATGAATTGCTAATATCAAAAATTAGAATAAAGCTGAAGAGAAATACTGATAGAATCATAGTGTCAAAATACAATCTAAATAACATTCCTGAAGAATTGAAAGACCATGTAAGGAACAATTTGCATAAATTGTTTAATTGATTGTGAACCAGAAGAACTATGGGCTGAAACTAGATATATTATCAAGGAATAATGTACAAAGACTATTCCTGTAGCCAAAAGAAAAGAGAAGCCTAAATAGATGACTGGAGAAACTCTTAAAATTGCTAAAGATAGATGAGAAACAAATGCAAAAGGTGACTGAAACACAGACAGAATTCTAAAAGCAGCTTTTCAGTGATTTGCACACAAAGAAATCTATTATAATAACGACGGCAAAGAAATAGAAGACAACAACAAAAAGGAAAAACAAGAGATTTGTTCCACAAGCTCCAGGAAATTGAAAGGAAATTCAAGCCACTGCTTGGCATGCTGAAAGATCAACATGGAAATACAATATCTGATCAGGATAAAATAAAGGAAAAATGGAAACAATACACTGAAGAACTATACAGAAGAGATGGAAGGATGACATATCTTTGTAGAAGAATCTTTAGACAAAGAACCAGAAATCTTAGAAAGTAAAGTAAAAGTTGCACCAATAGAACTATTTCAAGTAGGGATGTGTGCTTCGGGTTTGTGATTTGTGTTTTTGACTAGACAAGGGCACGATCTGAATTATGATTTAAAAAAAAAACCCGATTTTGGCATTTGCGCCATTGTGACTCAGCTAATCGGTTCCGTCCACGGCAACCAATCCAGCAGTCGGGGGTTTGCTTGTTTGGGACTTGATCGGATATATCGGTTTCTGTTCGGAATTGCAGACACTCTGGTGCCAGTAATTTATTCCCGGGGCAACAGAGCCAGGGGAATGAGCTGTGTTTGCCCTCCTTCTGTCGCCCTCGAAACACGAATGGAAGCCCAGCTTTCCTTGATTAGCAGGCTTCCTTCCAACCATGGAGCAGCAACCCAGGGGAGGGAGGGGGAAGGGGGTGTTCTGAAGCCATGGGCACAAAGGAAAGGCAAAAGGCAGCACGAGAGGCTGGGAGGCCACCCACACTGTTCGTCTTTCCCCAGGACAAGGGGCGCACAGGCAAGCCGGCCGCCCCTTGTCCTGGGAAAAGGCAAAAGGCAGCGCGGGAGGCTGGGAGGCCGCCTGCGCCATTCACCTTTCCCCACGACAAGGGGTGCGCGGGCAAACCAGCCGCCCCTTGTCTTGCGGGGCAGGTGAACAGCGCGGGCAGCCGCCAAACCACTCGCGCTGCTGCCAGCTCTGCAGCGCACCGGGACAGCCAGCTTGCTAAGTGGGCTGGGGGGCGACCCAGAAGTGCGTGCGCGCAAGAGCCTGACTACGGTTGCCCTGGGCGCTGGCAACCATAGATCCGGCCCTTGGTATGTCCCCTCCCTGTGGGGAGGCGGCTCATTGCCGGGTTAAAAACTTCCCCCTCTACTCTAAGTGTGTGTGCGTGTGTGTGAATGTCCCCTCCCTTCCTGAAGGGAGGCGGCTCATCGCCGCCTCCCCCTGCCCGCCGGGCCTGGCGGCCACCGCCACCAGCCACCATTCCTATATCGCTGGAAACAGCAGGGCACCCTCCTGCTTTGGCCTTCCTGATTCTGGATCGGAAATCGGACTTGATCAGTTAGAATCGGTGGCCTGGGTTCAGCAGCAGCCCGGATCCACGAACGGCTTAATCGGTATTTTTTTTTGGATCGTGCCCATCTCTATTTTTGACCTTAATCAGGCCTGATCCAGAAAAATTTAGCATTTCAAAATCAGCCTCAGCATTGCTGAAGCGATTCGGAAATGCCTAAGCAAAGCTTATCCAAGTGCTTCAGAATGCTTTGGTAAGCTTCAGGTGGCGCGGCAGCAACCTTTCTCTTGCAAACTTGCAAGAGAAAGACCTGTACCTGGAGATTGCAATCTTTCTCTTGCAATCTTTCCTGCAAACTTGCAGGAAGAAAGTGCTTCCTGCAAGTTCCTGCCTTTTTTTCACCTGATTGGGGGGGAAGTGAGTGAGTGAGTGAGTGAGTGAGTGAGTGAGTGAGTGAGTGAGTGAGTGAGTGGCAGAAGGGGGAGGAGGGAGGGGGATCAGTGAAGGAACAGGGGACTCAGAGAGTGTCCAATAGCTGCAACAACTCTCCTTCCCTGGGGAATCTCTTTGAAAGGAGAGTGCCTTTTTGGAAATGTTGCAGGAATTTAAATTGCAGGCTTGCCTTTTGGTCAGCATCCATTTTGCCCTGGTCTGGAGACATGAGACTGGTGCCTGCTTCCTGCTGGCTTGCCTCGGTCTCTGTGTTCTGGGCTGTGATTTGGCAGGCCTGCCTGGGAAGTAATGCTGGACCTGCTGTGCTGACTTTTGAACCTGTACCTGGAGACTAGTAGGAGAGTCAGTAGACTTGCAGGGTTTTTTTCTCTTTTGGGGAGGTAGATAGGGGCACTTTCTTGGGGGGGGGTATAACATGCCCCCTAAAGTCCAATATTTCTGGAACTTGTAAGGTTTTGAGAGAACAGTTAGGAGTACGTCCCCTGCAAAATTGGTGCATTTTGCTTGCAAAATGCTACCCCCAGCCACCTAGAAAGCCCTCCTAGCTTTCCCCATAGGGAATAATGGAGATTGGAGGTGGATAGGGGCATCTCCTTTGGTGGGGTTATCAGGGCCCCCGAAGTCCAATCTTTCTGTAATTTGTGTAGTTATGAGATGAGAGTTAGGTGAAGGTACCCAGAAACTTTAGTATTATTAGCTAAGAAAAGGCCCACCAGGACCGTGGATAAAGCCGGGAACGGCACTTCCCATTGGAAACAAGTAGCTTTGGGATTTGGGTTTTCCTGACGTTTTTTCCTTGTTCAGTAAACTCGTAGTGGGAAACCTGATTTTTTTTTTCGTGCACACCCCTAATTTCAAGCTACAGAAACTTAGTTTATCAACATCTTAAGACGAATCTATAAACAAATATGGAAAACAAAACAATGGCCCACAGACTGGAAATGCTCATTCTACATTCCAATTCCAAAAAAGGGGATACCAAAGAATGCAGCAACCATTGAACTACCATGTTTTCCATGCAAGCAAAGTGATGCTCAAAATTCTATAGTGAAGACTCTTAAACATATATGGAATGAGAAATGCCAGATGTTCAACCTGGAAGAGACACTAGAGATCACACTGCAAATTTATGATGGCTAATGGAACATACCAGCAGTTGGCAAAGGTGTAAGACAAGGGTGCATATTATCTCCCTACCTGTTCAACCTCTGTGCAGAGCATATCGAAAGGAAAGCTGGATTAGATCTAGAAAAGGTGGAGTGAAAACTGGGAAAAGGAACACTGAGAATTTGAGATATGCAGATGACATCATATTACTGGCAGAAGAAGAAGAAGACTTGAAATGACTACTGATGAAGATTAAAAGAGAAAGCGCCAAAGCAGAATTACAGCTGAACATCAAGATGACAAAAGTAATGACTACTGAAGGATTACACAATTTTAAAGTGGAAATTGAAATGGTTCAAGATTTCCTTTTCCTTGGCTCAATCATCAACTAAAAGGGAGACTAACCAAGAAATTAGAAGAAGATTGAGACTTGGAAGAGCAGCTGTGAGATCCTTAAAGATAAAGATGTCTCTCTGAGGACCAGTATATAGATAGTCCAAACTATGGTATTCCCTATTACAATGTACGGATGTGAAAGTTGGACAATGAGGAAAGCTGACAAGAAGGAAATTGATTCATTTGAAGTGTGGTGCTGGAGGAGAATTTTGCGGATACCATGGATAGTCAAAAAGATGAATAAGTGGGTTCTAGATCAAATCAAGCCTGAATTCTCCCTAGAAGCTACAATGACAAAACTGAGGCTATGAAACTTTGGCCACATCATAAGACAAGATTTTCTTGAAAAGTCAATGATGCTAGGAAAAGAGGAAGACAGTAGGAAAAGAGGAACATAGCCACGCCCTCCAGTTTGCAATATCTGTTAATGATGGGGCATTTTGGAGGTCTTTCATTCATAGGGTTGGCATAGGTCAGAGATGACTTGACATAACATAACACATAACATAACACATAACACACTAGTGGAGGAAAGGTATTGTGAAGAAACAGGCCTGCCTTGGCCTGCAACTGTATTGAAAGTTTAGTCCTACTTGACATTCGTTGAATATATCATGGACATATTTATTCATTCTAAATGAGCTCATTTCCAGAGTTATGCCTGTGCTTGCTATCTGCCCCAGGTGCAAGTCTGAAACTGATATGTTGGGTAGATAAGGAGAGCCAAGGTTAGAGCATTCCATCCAATTAAGTTTATCTGAACTCAGTTTTCATTCTCAGGAAGAACTTGGTGCAATGATCTTTGGGCATGGAATAACTGCATAGTATCGTTTTTTTACATAACTGCCAAGCTCTGACTGGTCAACCAGATCATCCCATGTTGTTGGGGAATATGGGATAAAAATGGTCAGTTCAGTCATGACTTTGTCCTGAGTTTGTGGTCCAGCCTGGCTTCCTACCCTTGGCCATCTGGATTTACAACTATGTTATGATATCTGGAAACTTTGATGCTGGAAGCTGTTACACTGGCCTAAGACCATGTCAAGTACGTTTAAATGCTAGGTTATTTAGCTCTTTGTTATTTTACCTTTTTTTCTAAGCACTCTCTAAAATTAGTATTTTACATCTATATGGCATTTCATTGGTTTTTGGCTTCAGTCTGAAAATATTGCCTAGCTCAGTTTGGCCCTTTGTTATCTTTATAATTTTGGGGGGTTGACCCAGCATAGCTGATGCCCAGGTACAGTAGGGCCTGATGCTTCATTCACCAGCTTCAATTAAGGACTTAGTAGGAAACTGGTGACAGCTGCCAAATTTGAGGGTAGGAGGTCTTTTGTGAGTCCTATTCTAGATGACCCAATACAGGAGCAGGTTTGTAACTTGGGGGTGATGGGTCCTGAACCTGGTCCAGCTGTTAGATAAACAAGTGGCAACAGTGGCCATGGGTGCCTTTCACCAGTTTCACCCCTTCATGGAGCAGAAAGATCTTTCTACTATGGTGCATGTCCTAGTAATATCTTGATTTGATTATTACTTTTGAAGCCTGTCCGGAAGCTACAGTTGGTACTGACTGCTGCAACCATATCAATTCAGTCTTGTTCCATCCACACTGGTTCCCTGTAGGCTCAACTCAAAGTGCTGATAGGACCTTTAAAGTCATATATGGTTTGGGGCCATTATAGCTCAAGGACCACCTTCTCCTGTATGAAACTTCACCCTCTCCAGTCATTTTTGGAGGCCCTGCTTCAGGTGTCCCTTCCATCTGAGGCTAGACAGGTTGGTAACCTGAAAATGGGCCATCACAGTCCTGGCACCAAAACAGGAACTTTCTCACCAGGGAGATTTGTCTGTCTGCCTCTATTGTTTTCTTCCACTAGTGGATGAAGACTTTATTGTTCTGTTTGGCATACCCCATAACAGTTATGGGTCCACCTTGGTGTTATGTCTGCTTATATGTTCAATAAAATATTGAATTGAATATATAATTTATTTTAATGTTGAAATGTTTTAATATTTGACACTCACCACCTTGAAGACCCTATTTGGATGGAAAGGTGGCACAGACATTTTTAATTAAATAAAAAATATGGATACTGAGATGGTTGTTGTGGGTTTTCCGGGCTGTATTGCCGTGGTCTTGGCATTGTAGTTCCTGACGTTTCGCCAGCAGCTGTGGCTGGCATCTTCAGAGGTGTAGCACCAAAAGACAGAGATCCCTCAGTGAGTTGGGTTGGGTGAATATTTATATGAGTGCTAAAAAGTGACCACCAGGACATTATCTCAATCAAGATCACTTTGCTTTCTGTTACAATCAAAGTTTATCTTCTGTTATCATCATTACAGTGCAATCCTATGTATTTCAAGGGTGTAACTGCATTCGTAACTAAACAATTAAAAGTAATGGTAGAGAACTGCACTGTAGGTGGCAAAGAGGTCAAGTAACATTAAAAATATTTTCAATTAGTAATGCCCCTCAAAAATCAACTTGAAACAATTGTTTTTAACTAAAACATAAATAATCAGATGCGGATCAACAACTTGTATTATTCTTATTGATTCAGGTGTGACACTGAGAGATCTCTGGTCAGATGTTCCCAGAAATTTTAAAGGACAATTCCATCTAGGCAATTTGGATCAGGGCTGTGGCATGAGGAAAGAAGGGATTTAACTCTCCCACCTTAGCAGAGTACACAGCTTAAAACAGATCTAAATTGCTATTAGCTTTTAACAGGGGTCAATTCGTAGAAAAAGAGCTGGAGGGACTCATTAGCATAACTCATTAGTATAATTTATTAGCATATGCCACACCCCTTGCCATCACCGGAAGTGTGTCATTGGCATAACTGATTTGCATATGCCACACCCCCTGGCATCACCTATCTTGGCTGTTTTGGACCCAATCCTGGCCATTCAGGGCCAAAATTGGGGCCAAAATGGCAAAAATGGGTTTAAAATGGTTGAAAAGGGGCCCAAAATGGTCAGGACTGGGCCTCTGCTGAGTGGGAGAGTGATCCACTACTCGTCAGAAGCCCGATCCGGGCTGTTTTGGCTCCAATCCGGGCTGAAACGGGCCCAAAATGGCTGAGAGTCAGGTGGGCAGGGCCACCTGACATGTGACCTCTTTGGGGAACTGCCGGAACTACGTTCCTGCGCATTCCCCCTCAAAATGAGCACTGGCTTTAAAGGGAAAGGGACATACAAAGGCAGGACACCTGCCTTTTCTTGTTAAAACGCTAACAACAGAGGGCTGTGAAGGGTAACTGAACAGCAGTAGCAGTTACACCTTTGTGACTCCATTGACTTCTGTGGACTGAGTGTGTAACTCTGTTTAGGATTGCATGGTTTGATTAGTAAAACTATGAAAAGGTAGAAGAATTAAATCACTTTCCTCCTTGTTCCATGGACAAATCAGTGGCTGCATAGTCTAAACTGATATTTAAAAGAAATTTAAAGAGAAAATTACTGGAATGGAATCAGGATGAAACAAAATGGTTTGTGTAGCTTGCATCTGACCGTGTCTTGTCAAACAGCAGAATGAAGTTTGACATAGGTTCAAAATAGACCTGGCAAATTCAGTAAACTTCAAGCCAAAATGATTCTCAGGTTTACTATCATCTAGTTCTGTTATTTCACCTTGTATAAGAATGTATATCCGCTTTGTGACTTGGGGAATTGTGAGGTGTTAGTTGTTCAAGAATCCTTGCTATGCTAGTTAAGTGTTGCTGTTAAATGTGTCAGTTTCCAAGAATAGCAGTGGTGAAATCATTTTGGTTGTTAAAGAAATTAGGAGCATCATTTTATCAGATAAGACTGTGAAATGTGCACCTTTCTGTTATGAATTATCCCAATATATTTTATAACAGGAGCATGCATTTTTTTCATTTAAAATTGTTTCCATTTTTTCATTGTTTTCAATGGGAAATGCCTACAGTTAGGCTGTAACCTCTTTATTTCCTATTGATACTGGATGAAATTTTCAGGAGCTTTATCTGTTATTCAAGGTCCACCAAATTCAGAAGGCTAGAAGAAAATCTCCCAGTTTTATAGGTCAGTAAGATCCAAACAGTTCTAGCTTTAATTTCTTTGTTTTACATCTCTTTGAGACAATATTCTCAGGGCTTTGACCCTTCACTCAAAGGAATCTTCCTGCCTAATCCCAGACAGTTATGAGGAAACACATTTTTATAAGCAATACAGAATGGATAGAGGCAGAGCCAAAACACACGATACGAATGACATGCAAACGACACGCAAACGGGCTTACACGTGTCTCCCCATTGCTTTCCTGTGCACTCGTCAGACTGCACTTGATCCCCTGCCCATGCTGGCATGTGTTTCTTCTGTGCTCTTCCAAGATGCAGGAATGGTGTCCCATCATGCACCACCAGTTTGCCCATGCTTAAACCATCCCCTGTCCCCTATTGCCTTTTGGTGTAGGAAGAGGGAAGCGGAAGCAAAACAGAATCACCACTGTGCAATGGTGACTCGATGATATGGTCCATGGACACTCGCCAACATAAATTACTTTTTGCTGATAAATTCAGAGAGCAGAACTATGGATATGTAGTAGTTTATCGGGGGTAAAAGAGACGCGGGAAGGTGAGGAAAAAAACTGAATCTGGCCACTTGCATAGACTCATGTAATTCATCTCATCTAGTTCGGCTCACAGATACTTGCCTCAGAAGGCTGGCATGGTTACAGAGCACAGTAAGGGAGACGTTTGGCACACTTGTTGGCATTTGGTACCCCAAGGAAGTTGGTAGTGCTTCAAAGGGGGCAAAGGAAGAGTTTTGGCCCCCCTGTGCTTGTCACAGAAGGAAGACAGGTTTTCGTTCAAAGCTGGTAATAAAATTACAGAGAGTACCTGTGCCAAGAGTAGGCTCAGACTGGGGCTGCTGCACCTCAGTCTGCTTGCATATTGCTGATGATCTCTTTCTCAGCTGTTTTTGCCTCCTCTCCCACCAACTTAAGTTCTTAATTTGGTGTGCTTCAATTGGTGGATGTCCTGCATCCCAAGATGCTTGCATCTCATCACCATCATACCATCTTCCTCTTCCTTGCACTGAAGAGACCACTACTCCTTATTTCTTGTTCTTTGTTTACACAGTAAGTGTGAAGGTTTGATGGAATGTAAATACTGTGTCATGGCATGGGCACTAGATGGACTTAGAGGGCATAATTCTGGTCCTGGGTTCAAAGCCCACCAGTAGAGATGGGCTTGAACCAGGAAAATGCCATGAACCACAGTTTGTGGTTTGTGGCATTTCACGAACCATAAACCACAAATTTTCATGAACTTGCCCCGGTTCACGAACTGGTTCATTTGGTTTGTGGTTCATCATTTCTTGGGGCCATAGAATGCCTCCCTGATAGTCAGAGATGCTAAACTCACAGGGAGTCTTCAGCAGACTCTCCTGCAACCACTCACAAAGTTTGGTGAAGATTGGATTTCGGATGTCCAAGTTATACATCCTCAAAGGGGATGCCCCCAGGTAAGTTCCTCTGAGAACAGTCTGACAATGCATCTGATGAAGAGAGCTGTGGTTCTCGAAAGCTTATGCTACAATAAAGTGGTTCATGGAAACTTATGCTACAATAAAGTTGGTTAGTCTTAAAAGTGCTACTGGACTCTTTACTATTTGCAACTACAGACTAACACGGCTAACTCCTCTGGTTCTCAGAGGAAGATTCTGTAACTCCACCCCACATTTTCATTGCAACTTTGTGGTGCAGCAATATATTTCAATGGAGCCAATGCAAGTCAATTGGCAATGGAACTTTCCTGAGGGCAGCCACTTTGGGGGTGTATAACTCAGACATCGAAAATCCAATCTTCATCAAACTTGGAAGGTAGCTAGAGGAGAGCCTGTTGAAAACTCCCTGTGAGCTTGGCATTGCTGAATGTCAAGGGGGCTGTTCTACAGCCCCCAGGAGTGACAAACCATGAACCAAATGAACTGCTCTAAAGTTCTTCACGGTTCATCAGAAATGTGCTCCCACAAACTGCCAGTTTGTGAACCACAAACCAGCCTGGTTCATCACAAACTTTGGTTCATATTTCGGTTTGTGCCCACCTCTACCGACAAGTTATCAAAGCTAGCTCCAGCATAGAATGTGTGCTTACCTCATCACCAGGCATTTGTGCCCTTTTTGCTCTGCTCCTTTAAGTGATCTGAGGACAGTAGTTATCATTACTCCTCTGTGCTTTCATATTGCTCCTACCCGTATGATGTTCCATTTTGCTTGCAAATCACAAATTAGGTCCTCACCCAGGTTCCTGCTGTTAGGTTCACACAGCAATGATGAGTGTGTTCAAAATCATGTCAATTTATTAGCAAAATATACAGGGATAGGAGCAACTGGTTTCAGTACAAGGGAGTGAATACCATCTACAGTTCTAAATAATAAATTGAAATGTAGCAGGGGCTCCACCCCCTAAGACTAAACCAAAACACAAAAATATTAGAAGGGGAGGCAGATTGTTCCATTATAATGTGTACAATAAATACACCCCAACACAGACACCAGAATAATTATCACCAGGTCTCTTGTCAGCAAAAATAAAAAACCAGTCACATTCTCTCATACTGGGTCGGTTTAGTCCCATTAATCTACTAGCAATGCAAAAGACTATGAAATGGCACAGTTAAAAAAACCCCCAGATCAGACAAAGAGATACTGAATGAAAAGGGGTGGGGAATCAAAAAGGTACTTTATAAGTCAATAGTGAGTGTAAACCCCTTTTCCCAAGAAAAGAAAAGAAAATACTTGATTACAAAACTGTTAGACTACAATGATTGGAAAGATTTCCTATCAGTTTTATTATTGCCTGACTCTTGCTGCTCTTCCCTCTGAATCTGAACTCTGCTTGCTCTCTAAGCCACAGCCAAGTACTAGAATAATGGAAAGAAACTTACATGAATTAATGTTGTGAGTTTTCCAATCTATTATAATATTGACAATAATAAATAGGATGTTTATTGTATATATGTTTTTAATTTTTTTAACAAACAGATGCACTCATCTTTCTAAGCATGTAACTCAGATTTTTTTTTTAAAGAAATGTAATGAGCTGCCAGAGTCTAGCTATTCAGAAACCCCAATGGTTGCAATTAGACTCGGTTGTAAGTGTGCATGCTTACAACTGCAGCCCAAACTAAGAACTTTTGGGAGTTTGTTAAATATTGGAATTGTGTGAAAAAGTTCCTAGAATACTTTAGGCCCCCACAAAATTACACTGAAGTACTATGGGTTGAAATATTTTGAAACCTACTTGGATGGACAGTTTGAGAATATTGCAAACAGGAAAAATATTTCACTTAAATTTCTTAGAATAAGATGGCATATTTTTAGTGTTGAACATTCTTGTTATTTCTTAAGGGAAAAGAGTTGTTTCATGACTGTAGAGGGGGAAAGTTAACTGACAGCAAAAGAACAAATTCCATGTACTGATTAAGATATGCCAACTAGATAAAGGGCATTGGCTTGGCCCAAAGTTTAAGGGGTTCATGTGCTGAGTTATGCTTCTAAAGGAAAGGTTCCAGTTGGTATATTGGCCATGAATTTATATTGTGGACCCTATGGATTGCTCATTTCAAGACTTTGATGCATCGCATGTAAACCAAAAGCAAGAGCTTTGGTTCTCCTGCTCTCTTTTAGAGATCTTGGAATGATACCAAAGTTTCCTGGGCCACAATCTTATAGCTGCTTGTCTGAGTTGTCATGCAACTTAGCTGGAAACGGGTTTCATAATTATAGCCACCCACCATAGCACAGGCATACAGAATGTATCCACAATGAGAAAAACACAGCTGATGAATGAGCTTTCAACAAATCAATATTTTGTGCTTTGGTAAAAGAAGTAGAAAGATGGTCAAATATTGTTCAGGTTCATTAAAAAGTTAAAATTAACTGCATGTACATATACATCTGTACAGAAGAATTCTTTAGCTACAGAAGGATTCATTAGATACAGAAGAAAATTGAAGAAAAGTAATTATGCAAGGTTGGATCCAGCCAGCTTTTCCCCTCAGTCTCATCCAATTCCCCTTCTTACTATAGCCCCCATCCCACATGGCTTTTGTCCATGCCAATCCCATAATCTCCAGAATCAGCATGCCATATTTTGGTGGTCAAAGAGGAGGAGACCCTTCTTCCTTTTTCACTGGAAGGAAAGGTGCAGGTTGAATTCTACACAAATTCATTATATGATGTGTTGTTGAAGTTTTGTTGGTCTTAGCTTCATGTTGTATTGTTTATTTATTTAGAACATTTTAATACAAACTCCCCAGGGGAACCTGCTTGAGACACCTTAAAAAATAAAACATAATAAAACCTTAAATCACTATAAGTTCTTTATTAAAACCCAACATTAAATAACCCATCTATGGCATAAAAATGTAAAACATCAAGAAACTTAGCATGAGTTTTACAGTTTTCAAGGTAAAAGCAGATTATAAAAAGATTGTTAAAAGTTGTACACTTTAGTTAAAAGCCTGACTTAAAAGATAGGTTTGCCCTGGAGCCCAAAAGAGAGTAACATATGTCCCAGGTGAGCTTCAAGTATTCCATTATTCAAAACTTTGATTCTGATCACCACTCACCTCATTTCTGAAGGAGGAGGCACAAAGAGCAGGGCCTGTGAGAAATATCTTAGCAGGTAATCTGAATAGTATGGGAAGAGCAGTACTTCAAGTACCCTGACCTCAAGCCATATAAGATCTTAAAGATAAGTACAAGTACCTTGAAGTGTTCCCACAAACAAATGGACATTCTTAACAGTAGCTTGGCTACCACATTTTGGATGAGCTGAAGAGTCCAGATAGTTTACAAAGACAGCCCCACAAAGAGTGCATTACAGTAATTTAATCTGGATGTAATCAGAGTATGGACTATCATTAGGGGTGTGCACCCAAAAAAGATTTGGGTTTCCTGCTTCAGATTTACCCAAAGCAGGAAAACAATCCAGAATAAGCCACTTCGGGATTCGGGTATTTAAACCACTTTGGTATGCTCTGTAAAGATTTGAAGCACACTAAAGATCAAAGCAGCACTTTTCGGCAAGCTCTACACAAAGCTTTCCAAAGTGTTATGAAGCATTTTGGAAAGCTTTGCTTCAGTATTTCCAAATCGGCTCAGCATACCAAATCTACCCAAATCGGAAACCTGAAGCGCACACCCCGATTACCATGGCCAAATCATTATTTTCAAAGAAGTGCAATAGCTGGCATATTAGCCAAAGCTGTTAAAAGAGGCTACATGCCACAGAGGTGATCTGAGCCTCCATTCATAGGCAATGATCCAGCAGCAACATCAAGCTATAACCAGCTCCTTCAGGGGGAATGCAATCCTCGAAAAGGGCTGACTCTGTAGACCCCGAGTAGCTTCTCCATTGACCATCAACACTTCAGTCTTGTTTGGGTTGAACTTCTGCCTATTGGCCCTCTTCCATCCCATTAGCTTCTTCAGGCACCTGCTCAAGACTCCAACAGACCCACCCAGTTTAATTGTTAAAGAAAAATAGGACTTGGTGTCATCTACTTACTAGGGATGTGCGTTTCGGCATTCAGAATGCCGAAAGAATGCCGAAACAAAAGTGTTTCGGCTTCTTTCAGGGAATGCCGAAACGTTTCGGGGAATCCCGAAACGTTTCGGGTAGCCGAAAGAAAAAAGCCGAAACGTTTCGGGATTCTTTCGTCTTTCATTCGGCTTTTCAATGGGAAAATGCCTCCGTCTTCCCGGACGTCTGGGGGAGGCATCTTCCCACCGAATAAGCCCAAAATTGGTGGGGACCTTCCTCTAACCCTTCTCTAACAACCACCCAAGTTTCAGACAGATTGGACTTTGGGGGGCCATGTTATGGCCCCCCAAAGCAGGTCCCCCCATCCTCCCATAAAGGAGCATCTTCTTCATTATTTCCTATGGGGAAAAAATGAAGAAGCAGGCTTCCTTTGCCAGGGGTGGCATTTTGCATGCAAAATGCCCCCTTACCCTCAGGGGCCCTTCTCCCACCCCTCCTCCCACCCCCCACCAAGGCTCAGCCTGCTCCCACTTGGGGGGGCCATTTCATGGCCTCCCCAAGTAGGTGCTCTAATCTCTACCACTGACAGCTGGGGGAGGCTTGTGTTGCCAGGGGTGGCATTTTGCATGCAAAATGCCCCCCAACCCTCTGGGGCCCTTCTCCCACCCCTCCTCCCACCCCCCACCAAGGCTCAGCCTGCTCCCACTTGGGGGGGCCATTTCATGGCCTCCCCAAGTAGGTCCTCTCAGCCCCTAAATTCCACCCCTTACAGCTCCACACAAACCCAATTCCCCCCAGCTGCCACACACAGACCCAAATCCCCACATTAGCCCCTCACAGACCCAAATCCACCCCCACCTGCCCCACACCCATAACCCCAGGAACAGGCTGGCAAAGGCCAGCCCTCTCCCTTTGTTCCCTATGCTGGGAACTTCTAAACTCTCTTTCCCTGGGCGATTCTGCACAGCCCAGGGGTGCCACAATGGTGGGCACACTTCTGAGTGCCAGCTGGTCCCTGTGAAAGAGCACCTGAACCACAGACACCCTCCCTCAAATTCCCCCACCACCTACAGAGATGGCTGGCCAGCCAGCCCCATTGTTCCCTATGATGGGAACCAACTGCACAACAAAGAATAAAACAAGAACAACACAAAATAAAGTTTTTTAAAAATTATTTTCTCCCTTCCAAAGTACAAGTAGGCAAAGCATTATGACACATAACACCAGCAGTCCCCCACACAGAAAAATAACACAACTCACTTAACATCAGAGAATCACAAAGCACGATTCCTGTCAAAAACACTTTATTTCTTGAACAGCTTTAGGCTACACAGCAGGGGGGGAACACCAAAGGGCATGGCAGCAGTATCTTACACAAAAATAACACAACTCACTTAACATCAGAGAATCACAAAAGCACAATTCCTGTCAAAAACACTTTATTTCTTGAACAGCTTTAGGCTACACAGCAGGGGGGGAACACCAAAGGGCATGGAAGCAGTATCTTACACAAAAATAACACAACTCACTTAACATCAGAGAATCACAAAAACACAATTCCTGGCAAAAACACTTTATTTCTTGAACAGCTTTAGGCTACACAGCAGGGGGGGAACACCAAAGGGCATGGAAGCAGTATCTTACACAAAAATAACACAACTCACTTAACATCAGAGAATCACAAAAACACAATTCCTGGCAAAAACACTTTATTTCTTGAACAGCTTTAGGTTACACAGTAGGAGGGCACAAAAGGGCATGATAGCAATGTACTACAAAAAATAATACAACCCACTTCACCGTTTTTGACAGCAATTGTGTTTGTGTGATTCTCTGATGTGAAGTGAGTTGTGTTATTTTTGTGTAGTACACTGCTTTCCTGCTCTGTGGTGCCTTCCTACTGTGTAACCTAAAGCAGTTACAGAAATAAAGTGCTTTTGACAGCAATTTTTTGGGGTGATTCTTTAATGTGAAGTGAGTTGTGTTATTTTTGTGTAAGATACTGCTTCCATGCCCTTTGGTGTCCCCCCCCCCTGCTGTGTAGCCTAAAGCTGTTCAAGAAATAAAGTGTTTTTGTCAGGAATTGTGCTTTTGTGATTCTCTGATGTTAAGTGAGTTGTGTTATTTTTGTGTAAGATACTGCTGCCAAGCCCTTTGGTGTTCCCCCCTGCTGTGTAACCTAAAGCTGTTCAAGAAATAAAGTGTTTTTGACAGGAATCGTGCTTTGTGATTCTCTGATGTTAAGTGAGTTGTGTTATTTTTCTGTGTGGGGGACTGCTGGTGTAATGTGTCATAATGCTTTGCCTACTTGTACTTTGGAAGGGAGAAAATAATTTTTTAAAAACTTTATTTTGTGTTGTTCTTGTTTTATTCTTTGTTGTGCAGTTGGTTCCCATCATAGGGAACAATGGGGCTGGCTGGCCAGCTATCTCTGTAGGTGGTGGGGGAATTTGAGGGAGGGTGTCTGTGGTTCAGGTGTTCTTTCACAGGGACCAGCTGGCACTCAGAAGTGTGCCCACCATTGTGGCACCCCTGGGCTGTGCAGAATTGCCCAGGGAAAGAGAGTTTAGAAGTTCCCAGCATAGGGAACAAAGGGAGAGGGCTGGCCTTTGCCAGCCTGTTCCTGGGGTTATGGGTGTGGGGCAGGTGGGGGTGGATTTGGGTCTGTGAGGGGCTAATGTGGGGATTTGGGTCTGTGTGCGGCAGCTGGGGGGGAATTGGGTTTGTGTGGGGCTGTAAGGGGTGGACTTTAGGGGCTGAGAGGACCTACTTGGGGAGGCCATGAAATGGCCCCCCCAAGTGGGAGCAGTCTGAGCCTTGGTGTGGGGTGGGAGGAAGGGTGGGAGAAGGGCCCCAGAGGGCTGGGGGGCATTTTGCATGCAAAATGCCACCCCTGGCAACACAAGCCTCCCCCAGCTGTCAGTGGTAGAGATTAGAGCACCTACTTGGGGAGGCCATGAAATGGCCCCCCCAAGTGGGAGCAGGCTGAGCCTTGGTGGGGGGTGGGAGGAGGGGTGGGAGAAGGGCCCCAGAGGGTTGGGGGGCATTTTGCATGCAAAATGCCACCCCTGGCAACACAAGCCTCCCCCAGCTGTCAGTGGTAGAGATTAGAGCACCTACTTGGGGAGGCCATGAAATGGCCCCCCCCAAGTGGGAGCAGGCTGAGCCTTGGTGGGGGGTGGGAGGAGGGGTGGGAGAAGGGCCCCTGAGGGTAAGGGGGCATTTTGCATGCAAAATGCCACCCTGGCAAAGGAAGCCTGCTTCTTCATTTTTTCCCCATAGGAAATAATGAAGAAGATGCTCCTTTATGGGAGGATGGGGGGACCTGCTTTGGGGGGCCATAACATGGCCCCCCAAAGTCCAATCTGTCTGAAACTTGGGTGGTTGTTAGAGAAGGGTTAGAGGAAGGTCCCCACCAATTTTGGGCTTATTCGGTGGGAAAATGCCTCCTCCAGGCGTCCTGGAAGACGGAGGCATTTTCCCATAGAAAAAAGCCGAAAGAATGCCGAAATAATGCCGAAAGAATCCCGAATCCCGAATCCCGAAAGAGATTCTTGTTTCGGCTTTCAGCTTTAACGATAGAGAATTTTCTTTCGGCTTTCTACTTTCGGCTATAGCCGAAAATTTTTGGCTTGCACACCCCTACTACTTACCAGTGTCACTTCACTCCAAATCCCCTGATGATCCTTCTTGGAAATTTCAAGTAGGTTAAACAGCATGGGGACAGGAAGGATCTTTGTGGGACCTCACAGCATAAATGCCATGGAGCCAAACAGCAGTCACTACCTTTGGGAATTAGCCGGAACCATTAAAACACAGTACCTCTACTCCCAACATAGCTCACCTTTTCAGAAAGATGCTATGGTCAGTGGTACTGAAGGTTGGTGAAAGCAGAATCAACAGGAACACACACACAAGTCACTTCCTTGGTGAAGATCATCAGTCAATACAACCAAGTTCCTTTCTAGTCCCAAACCAGGCCTGAATCTCCAAACTGAAATAGATCTGCATAATCTCCTCCAAGATATGAAGCCACCAGCTTCTGAAAAGTCAGTAAAATCAATCCATGGTGGAGGTGCATCAGGACTGTTGCAGCAGACTTCAGTCAACAAACAATTTGTTGCTGTTGTACTCCAAGTGTATGCATAGGATACAGATCACACGGTCACAGCCTGTATTTGCAGTTTCTGCATTGGTCAGCTTTGTAGCTGTGTGTCTTATGCAGGATCTTTAAATGAATGCGAGAACTGAAGAATTGCAGATAATCACTCAAACAGATCAACAGAAATCCCTTGTCTCAAGTACACACTGACATCTTCAACACCCTGCAGTTCTGATCCTTATCCTTATATTCATGTTATACATAGGAATGGTCTCACAAGGTTAGTAGATGATGGGTGTTCTCCCACAGGTGCCTGCAGCTGAGGTCTTTTTGTTACTGGAGAATCAATGATCCAACATGGTCTCCTGATTTTGCACAATTCTGCTCAGTTATTGGTCTCAGATGTTTCTCTGAACTGTTGACCTGAACACAGTATCCTCTTGACCCCTGACCTCAGTGTTCAATTGTCTATTTGTCAAGTGTTATCTCTGCCAGAACAATCAATATATGCTGGTCCTGCTAGGAGGGGCTGTGACTCAAAGGTAGAGCATCTGCATGCATAAAGTTCCAGGTTCAATCCTCAGCATCTCCAGCTAAAAGGACCAGGCAGTAGGTGATGTGAAAGACCCCAGCCTAAGACCCTGGAGAGCCAATACCAGTCTCAGTAGGCAGTACTGACCTTGATGTATTGATGGTCTGATTCAGTGAGGCAGCTTCATGTGTTCATGTATAAGTAACTGCTCTCATTTTCCTTCATTTCTCCTTCTTGTTGGTCTTGTTGTTACCCTTCACACACATTTAGTGGCCATATGCTATTTCAGCAGAGCAGGGATATGTGGTGTGTTTGCAGAGCATTCTGCAAACATGGCTATACTACAGGGTGGATTTGTGAGATTGTGGCTCCTCTTCCATGCCTTGTGATATTTCTAATTGTTGAGAAGAAGGTCAGGCTCTTCCTTTGGTATTACACTGTTCAGAGTAGTAGTCTGGTCACACACATGGTTATTTCAAGATATAAACTCTGAAAAATATAGGTGTATAGAGGGGGAGAGCCATTCTGACTAAAAGCCTTTCTGACTATATAGGTATATAGAGGGGAAGAGCCTTTCTAAAAGTGATGTCCCAGCTGGTGGACCAGAGTAGGACAATCACAAGGAATTCTCCATGAATTATCCAATTGTGGAGTCAATCCAAGGTAATTTAAGGAGTGGAATACCATTTCACCTCTACAAACAGTTATCACTCATAACATAAGACCTTTGTAAATGGAATAACAATATGGTGATATTCAAATGGATGTAACAGTAATTAGGTTAATTAAACCCCATGCCTGTGCACCTCTGCATCTTTTAGATAACCACCACTTCTACTTTAATGCAATATTATGTTGAAGCACAAGGGAGAAAATACTCTTTGAAATGTTTCAGGTTGGCCTTGAGAAATTCCATTGATTTATTCTTAGCTAGGATAACCAACAAAAATAAACCACATTTATTGGATTTTGAACACTTTCCTTTACTCAATGACAAATACAAGTGCCAACTTTTATCTCAGTTCTAGACAGTTATCAAGCATGGCAGGTAAGTAGATCTTTTGGATATTTTAAAAATCAGGCTTTCTACTTATACACACACACACAAATAAACAAAACCTCTAGGAAAGGATAATACCTTTGCTATCAGCTGCAGGGTCCAGGCTCCAGTTTACATAGAGATAATTGGCTAACAGAACAGCAGGTAGTCATCCATTGAACTTATTACTGGAGTTGTTCTTTACCTAGAGATCAATGTCAAAATTCTTCTTTGAGGCTAAGCTTTTATAGCCAATAGAATATTCCCAGTAGGTTTTTGCTTCTACAAAATGTTCAGTTCTTGTACAACTGCATAGTTCTATTAACTTCCATGGAGATACACCACTTTGCACCACCTGATGCAATTGGACATATTGCTTTCAGTATGTCTTCCATTAGATCTGCAAGCAATAACAGGCTATCCCCAAACCCTAGCTATTTGTTTAGTTAAGAAGACTGTATGTGTATTACATATTTTAAAGGAGCTATCTAAATACTTAATGACTTGTGTTTGGATGAAGTTGTGTAATATTTTGGTAGAACCCATTTTGTAAGTTCTACTTTTACAAAGATACAAATGTAACAATAAGGAGGACACAGGTGGATAAATGAGAAAGCACTTTCATTTGAACTTAATGGGGATTCTGTTGATAAGAAACAAGGTACAGAGGCAAGGAAGGTGAGGTCACAGGAGACCTGGTGGGAATAAGGAATGGATTGGCTGCTTTTCTACTATTAATTAGCCTAAAGGAAACCCTTATCCAAGTCATTTGTGTTCACTGAGAGAATCTAATTGTCTGGAACAGCCTAACTACAGAAGAAGGAAGGGACCTCATACAAACTGGCAGTATCAGCTGTTCAGGGATTTCCAGGGTCCCCATCCCAGCAGATCACTGATATATGAGGCTTAACAGTTAACCCTGTCTTATTTGATACTATGTGGGAAATGGGTACCACGTACATTATCATATAGCATCACCGCCATATGATCAGCTAGCCTTGAAGGTCTGTGGGAGAGAGAATCTGCAATGCAATTCTTTGCTGGGAAGAAGAGTGGTGGTGGGGATTCTCTGTCTCTTGTAAAAAGCCACCCTGGATTTCCTGCCTCCTATTACGTCCCCCTCCCGCCCCCAAGCTCCTGGAGGAAAACCCAAGCAGAGACTTTTTGAAAGAGAGAGAGAGAAACCCTCCCATCACTCTTCCCCCAGCAAAGAATTGCATTGAGCAGCTGTTCTTTGTAAGACGACATTACCCAGGGAACCTAGCGGAACCTGCCACATCAAGAACTTGGTGTCTCATGTAGTTTGGCTGTGAGTGTGTAGAGAAAAAAGGAGTGTTGGTTGTGAAGTAAAAGTTTAAGGTAACGTAAGGAGGTGCTGTAATAATGGTCCAAGGCAAGGTTTTAAAACAAACATTGTTACATTGGGGCAGATAACCTATGCAGAAATGGCTCTGGAACAACTCATTAATCACATACTGATTGATTGGTGCCCTGAAATATGTTGCTACCTTGAGCTATTGTTTGGATTACTTGTGCAGCTGGGATGGCCTCAATTTGGCTGACAAAGTGAACACTTGCTCATGCTTATAATTGAATCAGTTCAATTGTTGTCATTACTACTTAAAACCCCTTAATAATATTTTAAATATACTCTATTTGACGTGAAGCTCTGTAGCTTGTTCCTTAAATTATTTTAACCTTAATAATTTAGAGCGGGGTTTTTATTTTAGAGAGTTTGCTATTAAAAAGTCTTTTTAGCACAGTTCTCCTAGAGATTCTTATTAATTTGACACACATAAAAATGTAATGTTCCTTTACCTGAGGCAAACTTTTGGCAGGTCAGACACAACCCTTCATGGCAAGCACAGAGAAAAACAAAGAGTGTGAGAGAAAGGGAAAGAGGAGAAAATGGACTGTCCAAGCCAAGACAGACACAAAGAACTCATTTGTTCAGCATTCATGTCAAGAGCCAGAAGGCATCTCTTTCACCTTTGGCTTTTCATGGGCACCAGGATGTAGCGATGATGCCTAAGGGAATGGCATTTGCAGGGCAGAAGGCAAAAAGAAATCTAGAGCCTTTCCCACAGTACCATCTTGCAAAATTGCAAGACAAATTGTAAGCAGTTCCTTCCAGGTTATTTTTAAAGGTAAAGCTGCATACCTGAAACTTACTTACATTGCTAACAGTATCATTAGCACTGGTGGATGTGAGCTCTGAGGAAAGAGGGCTTAATGTGACAATGATCTCAGCAATGCAGAGAGCTGTTGGCTTATCTAAATCTGCTTTATGAAGTTTTAAACATCGACTTTCTTTTTGTCTCTAATGGCAACATATAATTGCCCACAAACCTGGACTTTCCACAAAAAGAAATGTGTTCCCCTTTTCTCAGCAGAATGTGGAATTAAACGCCAATTGGGCATAGTCATAACATTTTGGTATACCTATAAAAGGAAAGATGATTCTGTTGCCATTCTTTCCTTGTATCTGCCCAAAGAAAAGACTTTTTAAAATATCCTGTTTATTAGGTGGAAAAAACCATTCAAGCTGTAAGATGAATCCAGAGAAATACTGGAAATGCAGAAACTCAGAGGACTGGGTATACACTTTGTTGGGATGTTTGCCATGAAGCAGTTGCCACCTAGCTTTCGGCATGATCCTAGGTATGTTTGTTTGGAAATAAGGCACACTATATTCAGTGAGATTAATATCTGTGTAACTGTACATAAAATTGCAACCTAAACCTGTAATTGTGATCCCATAATGTCCTTTGCATGAAAAAGTAAACGCTGTCTTGACCCCTGCTTCTATTAACAGCTGGTGCCAGATGTCAATGAGTTAGACATCTACTGGGTCCCAAACTAGTTGAGTGATACCCATTGAGAGTAAGTGTTTCTTAGTTGACAGGGGTTCTAGATTGGAGAGAGATAGCACAGTCAAAATTCTCTTGAGCAGCTTTATACATTCTATGGGGTTTGCAGCTTGGGATTCTATAGCTCTGGTTGCCAGTGATCAGATCTCTACTTGCAACTAGTGATTCAAACCAAGAGCAAAACCAGTGGGCGCTCAAGCATTTGTCCTGAGAATTCACCAGCACCTGCTCTCCACTGCTCCTTCTCATTCTAGGATTACCTTAATCACTCCCAAACAGTGAAGGTTGATTTTAGGAAAGTTACCCAAAGGTCACTCAGAAGCTTCGGGTTGAATCTAGTGATTCTTGAGCTCCCACTGGTGTGACTCTCATTAGTTTGTTCAACATTGGTCATTTCAAGGATGCATCAGACTTTGCACATGCAAAAAGAAGGCAAAATACAAGTAATTATATGTTTTACAACATAAGTCAGTCAATTTAATGACCCCCATCATCACCTTGGAAATGTATGCCACTTAGAGGTGTGCACTGAGAACATTTTCTTTTCAATTTCAAATCCAGGGCTTCTGAACAAACTCCATTCCCTCACTGATTTGTTCCAGGTGGGCCAGTGCTGGGTTGGATCTAATCCATTTGGCTCCCCCCCTCCCCTGTTTTCAAGAGTTTGGGCCTGTTTTGTGTGATCACAAGGCAGAGGTTGGCTGTGCATGTTCATGTGCACGTTGTTCTCTTGGGAACATGTTTTTACAGTTAGCAGTACCAAAATCACACAGAACACAGTCCTCCCTCCAAATCATTGACCCACTGAGAGCCAAGCTACAAGTGACGCCTGACACAGGTTGGACACTTGTCAGCTTCCCTCAAGTTTTGATGAGAAATATAGGCGTCCTGGTCTTGCAGCTTGGCTCTCCATTTAACTGAAGTTTACAGAGTGGCAGTCTATGGGAGGGAGAACATGCGGCTGGGGATTGCAGGCATCAGGCTCTCGCCGGGCACCCCCCCTTCCCCTCCGCTGGGTGTGTGTGTGTGGGTTTCTGTAAACTTCAGTTAAATGGAGAGCCAAGCTGTAAGACCAGGATGCCTACATTTCCCATCAAAACTTGAGGGAAGCTGACAAGTATCCAACCTGTGTCAGGCGTCACTTGTAGCTTGGCTCAGAGTTTCAGCACAACAATGGGGTTCGGTGTTTATGGACCACAAAGAATACTTGGGGAAAGGTGTCAAGGTGAGTTTTGGCCAGCTGCGCATGCACACACTGTTCTTTTCATTACCAACTATTCTCAAATTCATTACCAACTGTTAATCCCCTCTCCTAGTCCCCCCAAAAATCTATCCACTGAGTTTCTCCTCAAGCACAAAACACACACACAACAATGAATTTCAAAGAAGGGGAGTGTCAGAGGGCTCACACAATTGCAGAAAACTGGCTGGCAAAGCAGTGGCAGGAGGCCAGCTCCCAAGTAGGAGAACTCTCCATTGCTAACAGCAGCACAGTGAAATTTTTAAAAATTCTGCTTTATGATAGTGCCAATAAATTACCTTTGCATCTTATTGTTGCCTGTTGATGCCATGTTTCCCTGTGTTTTGAGTTGTATTCCCATGATGAGGGGTGAATTCTTAGTTTTGGGGCTTAAGAGGAGCCCCCTGTGAGAGTCAATGCAAATGAATCTGACTGAGGTCCATCCTCAGCTCTGATCTTTAATCACCATGACTGAAAAGACCAGAAAGAACATCATAGAGTTGTTCATAGCCTTCAAAATTAAGAACGAATAGCTCCTAATAAACACCATCTCAGCATTAAATTTCTTGTCACAGTGGACCTCCTGTCACAGTAGAGAGATCTTTTGGAACTGTGACTGGCAGTTTATTCAATGCCCTCTGCCTCTGAATGCCTACAGTTCTCCAAAAGTTGCTGTGGTTTTGACTAGAGTAGACCATGCAGACCACATGACCATGATCCTTTGTGTTTGGGCCTTGATCTCTCTTGACTTGACACTGGGCCATAATGTTGTTTTACAAATATGATACATCACTGGCAGAGAAATGTTGGGAGGTGCTGCCCATCAACACAGGAGTCTGTATTTTTCACTCATATTCTCTTACACCAGTGATTCCTCTCCTTCCCAAAACAATCCACCCCAGTGAGATTGGGGTGGTGGTTTGGATTTGTTAATGATGCGGAATATCCTCTTTCTTTGTTCTATCTTTTACCAATAAAGGTGGGAGTCCAAGCAGGTCTCCCAGTCTCCCTTTTCCAACTGAAGTCATTAACCCAGAGTTGAAGGATGATGGAAAAGAAATTAAATTAAAGCCAAAGCCACAGTGTTAGTAAAGAAAACAAAGGCAGCTTAGTCTTAGCAGACTGGTGCTTCCATGTGGAATACTGATCTGGGAAGACTTTGATGCCTACATGGAACTGTGCAGTGTGCAGCCCTGCTATCTCTGCTCATTTAACACCAGTTTTAAACAGAGTCCAGAAGACAAGTCTTTTCCGGGGAAGATAAAGCTTCTCCTGGTGCTCCTTGTCCATTATCTTAAGTTGACTTCTACAGTCACAGCTGGTTGTGGTGGCACCTAAGTGAAGAATAGCACCTAAGAGAAGAATAGCTGCAGCAGAATGCTGAATGGGCAACCTGGTCCACAGCACACATGCCTGGATCCTCAGTGTGGCTCTCCTTTAATAATTCTTTATTATTTTAAATTTTCACCTTAAACTGCATAACATGAGCTTTTGCAGCATCCTGGGACTCAAGCTAGAGGAGACCCTTCCCTCCTCAAACTCACATGTGCATGCCTACATGGATATTGCATGTTACTTGTTTGCCAGACTTTCTTTGCATTGTGAGTAAAAGCACACAGAAAGGGATTGGTGAGGAGACACTGACAGCATTGCTCCATCAGCTGCTCCTTTCTCCAGTGCAAAGCAAGCCTTTTGTGAATCGAACCCTACAAGGATGAGCCACTCAATGCTATTGCCTGGGAGGTGCTGAACAAAAATGCACTCATGTGCAATGAGCACATTCCCCTTCATGACAATGGAATTATGCTATGCTAGCGCTCAATCTTTCCCCATTTTGGATCTGATTGGTTGGTTGGCATTAAGGAAAAATCTGCTGACTGCCACCATCAGCCCAAGAACACTGCCTGCACTGCCACTGCAGTGAAAACCAGACAGAGGAGGAGTTGTTACAGGAGTATTTCCAGCTTCCCCCCACCCCAGTACCACTTCTCAATCTATCAAGAAGATTTAGTTTGCAGGCTGAGCAAAACAACCACAAGTTGCAATAACTTGGTCCTGTAGCACAACTAGTTACTGTACAAGTAAAAAGATGCATGAAACCAACTTTTGATAAGACCATTGAGACAATCTGATCAGGTATTGTCCTTGGATTTCATTGAGGAAGTTCAAGCAAGGTAATCTGGTGATTCTGATTGTGTTTTGATTGTGTTGAAGTTCATAGCATGCCTAGCTGACCCTTTGAACAGGTACTGTTCTTGTACTGGAGGAAGGCTCCTCCATGAATGGTACATATCTACAGGATCCCACACTTCTATTTTAACTCTCCTAGTTTTGCAATACAGACTGACAGTGAAGGACATAAAGTTAATTAATTGAGGCATTCCTTCAACAGAGATGATACAGCAACAAATATTCTATCATTTTGAACAAATAGTCCTAGTTGTCTGATGGCTGCAACCTGGATATGGTAGTTTCAAACACTGTAACCAATTTTAAAAGAGTTCTTTCCACATTTATCGGTCTGATTAACATTTTAGAATCAGTTAAACAAACACTGGGTGGAAACAGCACAAATTGGAAAATTTAAATATGGACCTTGTCATTGAAGAGTACACACAATCTGATGAATCTTAAAATGTATGATTGAATAACAGATTCAGTAGTGGAGATAGTTTATGTATATATGCATTTTCAGAAATAATAATAATCTTTGTTTGGAACTAGTATTGCTTTTAGATGCAAAGAAGTTTCAGATTTGGGAGGCAGATGGAATTTCATATATTAGCATTTGAAAACCAGAACAGCTATGGCATAAGTGGTATAATGAGCAATCCTTACTAATCTATTGTAAATTCTCACACATATTCACCACTTTGGAGGGGAAAATTGTGCTAATTTCCCCAAAACAACTGAAATGTTGCTTCCTAACTATGTTTTTAGAGGTGAATACAGAACAGTTATTGGTTCAGCCAAATTAATCTCAAATAAATATCATTTTTCAAATGAATTTGTTTGGGAAAATATGAAACTGTAGCTGAATCTATTGATTTCGTTATTTGAACTAAGTTTTAAAAATTCTACAGCTGTCCACTGTCAGTGTTTAAATCTGCTGTCTCCTGCATAGTTAATACACATTTCACTTAGTGACTCAGGGCCAAGCTACACATGACGAATGACACTTGAACGGCAAGTGTATTTCTCCCTGTTCACTTGCCCTCCACTCAATCCACTTGCCGTTCAAGTGTCATTCGTCATGTGTAGCTTGGCCCTTAATAATGTGCATGTATATGAGTATGCACACATATACTTAATGAATATCATCCTGGAACATATGCTTCTCCAAAGCATACTAGCAGCAGAAGGGGTAACAATTAACAGTTTTCTTTGCTTCTCTGCATGTGTATGTGTGTGTGTGTTTGTAAAACATATGTGTATCTATGTGTATAGTCCAAGTTTAAAGTTTTTCCTGGCAGGTTTCCAGGAAGCGTTGTTCCTGGGTTTGTTTGTTTTTTGACCTTTTTGGAGTTTGTAATCAATGAACCGCATTGCCTTCCATAAGTGTCAAGCACAGAATAAAAAATTGCATCACATCATTTTTCATTGTGGCCAGATGAGGTCTGAGTGAAGAAACAAGGAACAGGAAAGCAAGAACATCTGAAAAATTGACTATGGAAGCTGGAATGTGATTCCACAGTAAGGGGCAGCTTTCCCCTTTGCCAGAAAAGGCAGGTTGTAGACAGATCTGGGTCTTAGCTTGCCACCCCAAGGGCCCCAATGTCAAGAAATAGTGATAGAACACTGCTCATTTATGCAACATCTGTAACACATATAGCAAATTATTAATAGCTCAATATGCCAATCTGCCACTGTGCATTCTGACATGGTGGGACCAAGAGAATGGAAGTTCTGTAGCACAGATGTGAAAATATCAGCAACTATGGAAATGAAACTCAGACACTCTGAGATTGTCTGTCGGTATATCTCCAGGCCAATTGCTCTTTTGCAAATAGTGTGCAATAAACCATTCAGAGGTTAATTAGGCTATTTTTTTTTAATCTGCTACATTTATATCATCTGGTGAATGTGTTGTGTAAAATCTTTCTCAATCAGATTATATTTGATTATAGAAAAGTATTATATTATTAAGAACACTGAATGGATCATTTATTATTTGGAAGGAAAGAGTTCTTTGTGATAAAAAGAAAAGAAAGAATACAGTATGTACAACCATTTTGGCATGTTCACTAAATGGTATTATTTCCCTACTTATTGCTGCTCTGTAAAGAAAACTGGCACTTTTCTCTGACAATTTGTGCCTGGTTTTTCAAATTAATTGCAAGATTTTTACACTAAGCTGTGCTACTGTTATGTTAACACATTTACCTCAATTGTATCCATTGAAGGTTTTCAAAAATGAGGGTCCTTCACATACCCACTCTTTAATGTGGAACCTAGATGGTGTGACAATTCCAATGGAAAATAACAATGATGAGAAAAGAATGATTCATACATGCATGTATATTTCTCAACTACATCGCCTGATAACTTGCAAGTGTGAATTCCCATTGAAGAAATGTAGCTATATTGGAGGTTATATCAGGTGATATGAAAGCATGCACTTACATCCACTGACAACCTGAGTAGCGCTGAGTATGGATTCAGGGCTCACTGCCTAAGCCCTGAATTTCTGCTGCAATTAGTGGCTCTAGAAGACCAACAAAAGCTACATTTAAGGAGCCATTTTCAAGGAACAGGAACAATGGATGAATGCATCCACTTACAGGAAAAATTAAAAACTAGTGTTCCCAGAAGTTAATTTCCATTTGGAACAATTCTTTAAAGAGATTATCTGCGCCATTAAAATCTGGAATATTCAGAAAGTATGAGAAATTACTTTCTTGTCTAATTCTCCATACTTTTATTCTTTGTAGGAAAGTTATAAAGGAGAAGTAGCATTTATCATGGTCTTGAAGCTCTAAGCCTGGAACCAAAATTCAGAAAGAGATAAAGCTTGCTTTCAAGTGTTCTTCTATCACAGCAACTCTTGGGCCTTGTACTTTGGAATGGAGGGTGAAGTGCAGCTTTGTGGGTTTAGTACTTTCTGCTCTGATATGGAGGGAGCTGATGAAAAAAGAAGGAAAGGACAGATAATATTCCTAGGCTGAATGTTTTTCAGAGAGGAAGACTGCTATATGGTTGAACAAAGAAGACACTCTTTTAAAACTTTTTTTCAAAATACTAGAACACGGGGAAAAATGGTTCCTAGGCTCCATATTCGTAACTCTTGTTGAGCTGTTTCTTCTTTGAATACTTCTCTCTCTCTCTCTCTCTCTCTCTCTCTCTCTCTCTCTCTCTCTCACACACACACACACACACACACACACACACACACGCATCCCTGCACACATATAAGAAACATGTCAGGAAGGCAACCAGGTCTTTTATCCTTGTGTGTAGTTTGGTTTTTTATATGGAAAGCATTCAGTCATGGTATCCCCAACCTAAAAGGGGTCTTCCAAATGCACCATGCTATGCTATACTAATGAATAAGTGTAAAGTAATCCACTGAATCAGCTTGAGCAGCTGCTCAGAAACAACTGGACTGAAACTGTCTCCCTGCTTCCAGCTGGCAAACAGGGACAAACTGGTGGATGCCCAAAGATCCCTACTTATTTGTAGTTTCAGTTTTTCCTAGCCACAATCTGACTTCTTAGGGTTACAATCAGTCAACCATGTGAAGATTTGTTGAAACAAACTAGCTTTTTAGTTTTCCACAATACCATTGTTTCCAAATTACCAGCTTGGAGTTTTTGTAATACACAAGAATATAGTGGTGTTCTGGTACAAATATTTCTTGCTTGTTACTTGCAGAGAACTTTATATAGTTATGTGTTCATTTGTTCTCAAGGGGAGCATAAAATAATATAGGAAAATGCTGAAGAGCCAGATGTTTCATTGATGTTTCTATTACATGAGGAGGAGGAAATCCACATCTTCATTTCCAGTGTTAAATCTAAACTGAATAGCTGCTTGCCTCTTCAGCATTAGAAGCTGCTGCAGTTGTAATTTCAAAGGAACACCCAGCTTTATGTATGACTCTTCCAGTGTTTGTGGATGTTACTTCATTATATCATGGTAAAGGAAGTTTATGGAGCAGTTGGGTTTTAGGAAATAATCAAGGAAAAATGACCTCCCCGATTGTCCTTTCTTTTGTAGGATGTACAGAAAAGTGCCTGTACTACTCTGTCTTTTTACAACATTGCCATCTGCTCAGTCTCTGATAGAGATGGGCACGAACAGCAATACGAACTAAAAAAACCCACGAACAGCCCAATCTTCTGTTCACGAACAAGCTGTTCGTGAGGTCCCATTCTAAACGAACAGGTGGTCCTTGCAAGCCTCATTCATTGCTGTTCATCAAGACAGACAGTCTGGCACCTGCAATCAATTCCCATGGCAACTCAGGCAGGGATTGTCTGAAGTCTGTCTGAACTCCTGCTGTTGCCCTGGAAACCCCAATCTAAGCCCAATTTAGCTTGATAGGCAGGTCTTCCTTCCAAGTGTGGACTGGAGCTCCAAATTTGTTACAAGAGGAAAAGACCAGGGTGGAGGGGGGCTCCCAGTTCTGGCTTTCAGGGAGAGACAGCTGCTGTTAGAGAGACAGTGTGAGTGCATTGGGGCTTAAATTTTCTTTGTGTGGTGGAATAGGGATCTACCCCTTCAGGGTCCAGGGCTGCTGCCAGGCTCTGAGACCAAGCTATTATTTATTATTGGTACCTTTCCTGCTGCCTGCTCAGGTAGGGTTTCTGGGAGTGGTGCAGTAGGGATGCTGATGGCTGGAGGAGAGCCTGCTGGCCCCCACAAACAACAAACAATGAACATGTTCATGACAGGATCATATTCAGTAGTGTTTGTTGTTTGTTGTTCGTGGATGGCAACGAACAACGGACACCATGTTCGGGGGGGGTTGTTCGTGCCCATGTCTAGTCTCTGCCATAGGAGCTCATCCACTGACATACTAAATGGGGGGGAAAAGATGTGGTTACACAATGTTTCTGGATGTTCAGTCAGATCAGACTGAGCCTATTGAACTAGCTTTGGAGGGTCACATAAAAGAATGTGGGGGGAAGTGGTTTCCTACATCAAACTGAAACAGTGAATTCTTGTGTACACACAAGGATTCCCATATGTATCTGGGCAAGATTCTCTTGGCTATGTTGGAAAACAGAGAAAGGTAAAGATGTTTTAAGACAGGAAAGGGGTTGTTATAATCGCTCTTGAAAAAACAGATACACATTTCTAAACCTGTGGGGAAATAACCAACCTTCCATCTCTACCCATGATTTAGTAGGAAGGACTGCAGAATCAAGAAGGACCCCATAGATATGAATCAGTATGAAGTTTGCCGTAGCTATTCTTTTATGAGTGGAACAAAACAATTTGCTCTCACCCATATTTCATTGATTGTTTATGTTTTTGGCCCTACATTTACCTAAATCCTAAGCACATGTCCTTAAATGGCTTGCAAATCTTTTCCATCCTTACTTTTTCCAGGTACAATCTCATGTCTGTTTTTTGTTAAGGTGGAAAATAAGAGAGTTAAAGAAAATACATTTCTTCTCAAACTCGTTTTTCTAGCAAGGCAAAAAAGTCATTACAGTGGTGTACAGCCAAAAACCTTAACCTTCCCATAGTTCTCATTTTTGTATGAGATGCTGTGAGGGGCACATATGGTATAGTATGAGTAGGGATGCTGTGAAAAGGATAGTAAGTTCTTCCACTACCCCTCCAGCTGCACCCCAGAGCAGAAACAATGTAAGTTGAAAGGAAATATACATCCAGTATAAAGGTTCTTGATATACTAGAGCATGGGCAGTTGTTTCAGGCATGATCTTCCTTGCCTCAGGCAAGAACAATTTAAAAAGATTGTACTTGGTTAAAGGGGGGCATTTTTCTGGAAAGGGTTTCCTTGTAGCTAGTATCACAATTAAAAGATGCCATATGGAGCCTTAGCATATCTACCCGGACCATGTATATCTACCCGGACCTTTCGCATCAAGGAACTCCTTTCGCATCAAGGAACCATCCCTGGGTGGGGCGGGAGGGAGGCTCTTGGTAGTTGGTGATTCGATCCTTAGACAAGTAGATAGCTGGGTGGCACAACCGCGTTCTGACCGTATGGTGACTTGCCTGCCTGGTGCGAAGGTAGCGGACATTACGCGTGTTATAGATAGGCTGGTAGATAGTGCTGGGGAAGAGTCAGCGGTCGTGGTCCATGTTGGAACCAACGATGTTGGGAAATGCAGTCGTGAGGTCTTGGAACAAAAATTTAGGCTGTTAGGCAGGAGACTCAAGGCCAGGACCTCCAAGGTAGCCTTCTCAGAAGTGCTACCTGTTCCACGCGCAGGGCCAGAGAGACAAACGCAGATCAGGAGTCTCAATGCGTGGATGAGACGATGGTGTAGGGAGGAAGGGTTCAAGTTTGTTAGGCACTGGGATTCTTTTTGGGACAAGTGGGAGCTGTACAAGAGAGACGGTCTCCACTTGTCCCGAGAAGGAACCCGGCTGCTGGCACTTAAAATCAAAAAGGTGGCAGAGCAGTTTTTAAACTAAATGCTAGGGGAAAGCCGACAAGAGATAAAGTGTCTCTGGTTCAGGATGGTTCATCTCAGAGAGATGAAGGGCTAGGTATAACACTTCTACAGGGAGATAGATTAGAGTTGTCAACTGAGATGGAGACAAACAGTGCAGATGACCTAACTACGTCTCGAGGCAAAGTGTGCCGGGGAAGTTACAGGTGTTTATATACAAATGCTAGAAGTGTCCGAGGTAAAATTGGGGAGCTGGAATGTTTAGTGTTGGGCGAATCCATAGACATTGTGGGCATATCAGAAACTTGGTGGGATGAGGAAAATCAGTGGGACACGGTGATTCCGGGATATAAATTATATCGGAAGGATAGGGAGGGAAGGGTTGGTGGTGGGGTGGCTCTATATGTCAGAGAAGGTATACATTCCAGTAAGATTGAGAAGGTAACTGAATTAGATTCGCTTCTGGAAATGCTATGGGTTGAAATTACGGGCCCAAATGGAAACTTAACTGTGGGAGTTTGTTATCGCCCTCCAGATCAGAAAATAGAGGATTATAAAATGATGACAGGATTAAAGATGGCTGCTAAACAAAAAAACTGTGTTGTAATGGGTGATTTTAACTACCCACACATTGACTGGGCCAATGGGTGTTCGAATCGGGGGAGAGAAAGTGAGTTTCTAGACTGTCTCAATGACTGTGCTATGGAACAGATGGTTACAGAACCTACTAGGGGAGAGGTGATCCTGGATTTGGTCCTCAGTAATGCTGAAGACCTGGTGAGAGATGTAAATGTGATTGCACCACTTGGGAACAGTGACCATAATGTTATTGAGTACAACATATGTATAAATAGGAAATTGCCAAATAAGACCAACACAGCCATGTTTAACTTCAAAAGGGGTAACTTTTCTGAGATGAGGGGGTACGTGAAGAAGAAACTGAAAGGGAAAGTAAAAAAGGTCAAAACACTTGGGGAATCTTGGAGACTATTTAAAACTACAATCCTGGAAGCTCAAATTAAATATATACCGCTGGTTAGGAAAGGCACAAATAGGTTTAGGAAAAGGCCAGCATGGTTAACAAGCAATGTAATAGAAGCTGTAAAAGGTAAAAAGGATTCTTTTAGGCAGTGGAAAACTAGTCGGAGTGAGGTTGATAAAAAGGAGCATAAGCTGTGGCAAAAAAAGTGCAAGTCTGTGATCAGACAGGCAAAAAGGGAATATGAGGAGCATATTGCAAAGAACATAAAGAAAAACAATAAACAATTCTTTAAATATATTAGAAGTAGGAAACCAGCTAGGGAGGCCGTGGGGCCCTTGGATGACCAAGGCGTAAAAGGATTACTAAAGGGTGATAGGGAAATGGCCGAGAAGCTGAATGCGTTCTTTGCTTCGGTCTTCACTGTGGAAGATAAGAAGTGCATGCCCACTCCGGAAGCACTGACTTTGGGAGGGGTTTTGAAAGACCTGAGTCACATTGAGGTGACGAGAGAGGAGGTTATGTGACTGCTAGATAATTTAAAAACTGATAAATCACCGGGCCCAGATGGCATACATCCAAGAGTTCTGAAAGAACTCAAGTGTGAACTTGTAGATCTCCTCACAAAAATATGTAATCTGTCATTAAACTCTGCATCTGTTCCTGAGGACTGGAAGGTAGCTAATGTTGTCCCCATCTTTAAAAAAGGTTCCAGGGGAGATCCGGGAAATTACAGGCCAGTCAGCCTGACGTCAATACCGGGTAAGTTGGTGGAAACTATTATCAAAAATAAAATTAGTGGGCACATTGATGACCAAAAGCTGATGAGGAAAACTCAGCATGGGTTCTGTAAGGGAAGATCTTGTCTCACCAATCTGTTAGAGTTCTTTGAGGGAGTGAACAAACAAGTGGACAAGGGAGACCCGATAGATATTGTTTATCTTGACTTCCAGAAAGCTTTTGACAAAGTTCCTCATCAAAGGCTCCTAAGTAAGCTCAGTAGCTATGGGATAAAGGGCCAAGTCCTCTTGTGGATCGAAAACTGGCTAATTAATAGGAAACAGAGAGTGAGCATAAACGGGCACTTCTCACAGTGGAGGGTGGTGAGCAGTGGGGTGCCACAGGGGTCGGTATTGGGTCCAATGCTTTTTAACTTGTTTATTAATGATTTGGAATTGGGATTAAGCAGTGAAGTGGCTAAATTTGCAGATGACACGAAATTGTTCAGGGTGGTGAAAGCCAGAGAGGATTGTGAGGCACTCCAAAGGGATCTGTCGAGGCTAGAAGAGTGGGCATCCATGTGGCAAATGAGGTTCAATGTAGCCAAGTGCAAAGTAATGCACATTGGAACCAAAAATCCAAAATATAAATACAAGTTGATGGGGTCTGAACTGGCGGAGACTGACCAAGAGAGAGATCTTGGAGTCATGATAGATAACTCACTAAAAACGTCAGCACAGTGTGCGACTGCCATAAAAAAAGCTAATGCTATGCTAGGGGTTATTAGGAAAGGGATTGAAAACAAATCAGCCGGTATCATAATGCCTCTGTATAAATCGATGGTGAGGCCTCATTTGGAGTACTGTGTACAGTTCTGGTCGCCACACCTTAAAAAAGATATCATAGCACTGGAAAAAGTACAGAGAAGGGCAACTAAAATGATTAAAGGGTTGGAACACTTTCCCTATGAGGAAAGATTGAGGCGCTTGGGGCTCTTTAGCCTGGAGAAAAGACGACTGAGGGGAGACATGATAGAGGTTTACAAGATAATGCACGGGTTAGAGAAGGTCGAGAAAGATGTGTTTTTCTCCCTTTCTCACAATACAAGAACTCGTGGGCACTCTATGAAATTATTGAGCAGTCGGGTTAGAACAGATAGAAGAAAATACTACTTTACACAAAGGGTGATAAACACATGGAATTCGTTGCCACAGGAGGTGGTGGCAGCTACAAGCATTGCCAGCTTCAAGAGGGGACTGGACAAATATATGGAGCAGAGGTCCATCAGTGGCTATTAGCCACAGGAGATAGATGGTATTCTCTTTGTGGGGAGGTGGTGCTCTGTTGTCTTGGTGCTGGAAGGAAGGCAGTGGGAGGGCTTCTGGTGTCCTGGCCTCACTGACAGTCCTTTAGATGGCACTGGATTTCTAGCCACTGTGTGTGACAGAATGTTGGACTGGATGGGCCACTGGCCTGATCCAACATGGCTTTGCTTATGTTCTTATGTTCTTATGTATTTCTGAGGTATTTTTTATGCACACAATGAATACCTTTTAACCATGATGCTGACCACATGGAACCCTTACACTGGCAATTTTTTCTATCTTATGCTAGCTTCTTTAAATTCTGATACCTTCTTCTGCCTTCTTCCTGTACCAAGACCTGCTTCACAATCTGTCACACAGATTGTGAGGCAGTGGATCTTGCAGTGGATCTCTAATTGACATTGCAATTCCTGGGGATACCAGAGTTGAAGAAAAAGAACAAGAAAAAAAATTAAATATAGAGATCTGGCAATAGAAACCACCTGACTATGGAAGAAGAATGCAACAGTAGTCCCCATTGTCATTGGGGCACTTGGAACCATCTCAAAAAACTTTGCAATTCATATGGAAAAACTGCAGATTTTTGCCATAACACCTACAGAACTGCAAAAGACGGTGCTACTTGGACCAGCATACATATTACGCTGATATCTGGTTGATACTTAGGTTTCCGGTGGAAACTTGTATCAGCTTAGCAAAGCCCATCAATAATAACATGTGACCTCTGCTTATTGTTGATTGTGTTTCAGATAATTCGAATAATAACAGCAATAACATTTGATTTATATACCGTCCTTCAGGACAATTTAACACCCACTCAGAGCGATTTACAAAGTATGTTATTATTATTCCCACAACAAAACACCCTGTGAGGATTCAGTTTCGTTTTCCCGGCCATGTCGGACGCTCCTCTCCGCAGGTCCGGGAGGAAACGTCCGAGCAGCCTGACCGGGCGGTTGACCCGCGAGGGTTAACCCCCAGGACTCCCAGTGAGGGAGACGGGGTCCGGAGCGCGGTGGGAAGAACCCCGTGAAAGCAATGCAGGGGGTAAATTGCCCGTTTGCTCCTACGGAGGCCGGCAGACTTGCGCAGCACTTCGCGTGCTGCCGGGCCATGGAGAACGGCAATAAGCAGATTTAAGGTGAAAACCTGTAAGTAAGCGAATCCCTTCTGATTTCTAAGCATATGCGAAGGATTGGTGGGAGTTGAAGTTAAGAAGGCGCGGATTTCTTCCCCTTCACGGAGTTTCGGAACTTAGTTGGCGCCCCCCCCTAAGATGGCGACGAGAAAGCAGAGCCCAGCAATGAGTAAATCGGTGATGGCGACGTTACAGGGGAAGGGGGAAACTTTGGAAGAGATGGTGAGACGAGCAGTCTTTGATGCTGTGCAGCCCTTTGTAGCGAAACTGAATGAAATGGGGCAAAAGGTTGATTCAGTGGAAAGCGAAGTGAAAACCATTAAAGAAACAGCGACCGGAGCAGAGCAGTCTGCACACGAGAACGCAGTACTCATGAAAGCAACAAGTAAGGAAGTGAAGCTTTTGGAGAATCAAATAATAGGACTGCAAGTGGACCGTGCCCAAACGGTACTGCGTCTTCAGAATGTAAAAGAGAAGCAAAGTGAAAATTTAAAAGATCTGGTGTCTGGACTTTTGGTGCCATTCGCAAAGGCAACTAAAGAAGAGTTAAAAAGCGATATTTTGGAAGTCCGGCGGACATCTTCAAAGTATGTAATGAAGCGTCAGCTGCCTCATGAGATTATTATTGACTTTTCATCTAAGAAGACTCGGGACACCATCTTATATAATTCGTACAATGTGGACTTGGATTATTTGGGCAACAAGGTTAAAATATTGAAGGATGTTCCATTTTTGGCTCGTAAAAGAAGATTTAAGTATAAAGGGCTTGCGGCTTTCTTGAGGAAATGTGATGTAAAATATAAATGGTTGTTTCCAGAAGGCGTCTGGTTTAGATATAAGGATCAAACCTACAAGATTACATCGGAAGCGCAGCTGACAGACTTTTTGCTCAACCATCAGGAGTTCCAGCAAGAAGAAAGTCCAAAGTCTGAAGGGGAAAGTGGGGGGGGGGGAGGAGAGAGCGGGCGCAGCTGCTCCAGCTGCGCAGAGAGAACTGAGACCGAGACGCGGGGGGTGGGGGAAGAAAACCTGATCCTGAATATAGTCTGTATTGTATAAAATCTACCAATCTGATAGCATATTAGAAAGTTAACTTTTAAGAAAAATTGCAGCATGAAGGGAATACAAGACATGTAGTGTAGCGTTTGTTGTTTGTATGTTGCTCTTCCCTTTTCCCCAGTCCCCCCTTCCCTTTTTTTCCCTCTCCCCCTTATACTTTTGTAGTCTTTTGTAGTTTTTTATGTTAGATATTAAAAATAAAAAAAATTCAAAAAAACAAAACAAAACACCCTGTGAGGTGGGTGGGGATGAGAGAGCTCCTAGAAGCTGTGACTGACTCAAGGTCACCCAGCTGGCTTCAAGTGGAGGAGAGAGGAATCAAACCTGGTTCTCCAGTTTACAATCCTGCACTCTCAACCACTACGCCTCTCAACCACTAAGACAGCCAGAGGCCAGAGGCTGTCTTAGTACTCTGCATTGTGATTGCAGTGGATCTCTAGATGTTTGAAAACTGCAGTGCTTTATGAGATCCTATAACTGGATGCCAGGGCATGATGTGGGTCATTACATAAGTTAAATGATGTTCTACAATTCTTCTCCAAATTTCCCAGGATTGAGCATCAAGGGCCAATCAAGGTATCCTAAGCCCTTCACCAAAAATCCAATTCCACCATTTCATGACTCTTAACATGGTTCTCCTGTTTACATTTTCATCTCCTGATCCTTGATTTGGCTTTTAGCAACCCATTGCTTCTTAGGCTAAATCTATGCAACAGCATCTTCTGCTTCCAGTTTAGTATAGTGGTTAAGAGCGGTGGGACTCTAATCTGGTGAGTCGGGTTTGATTCCCCACTCCTCAGCTTGAAGCCAGCTGGGTGACCTTGGGTCAGTCACTGCTTCTAGGACCTCTCTCAGCCCCACCCACCTCACAGGATGTTTTGTTGTGGGAATAATAATAACATACTTTGTAAATCGCTCTGAGTGCGTATTAAATTGTCCTGAAGGGCGGTATATAAATCAAATGTTATTGCTGTTATTATTCAAATTATCTGAACCACAATCAACAATAAGCAAAGGTCACATGTTATTATTGATTGGCTTGTGGGGATAATAATAACACACTTTGTGAATTGCTTTGAGTGGGCATTAAGTTGTCCTGAAGGGCAGTATATAAATCGAATACCATTACCATTACCATTAGTACTAGTTTTCTGCTTCCAACACAAGTATGGCAGAAATCAATTGAAAAAAAAGAGCTGTTCTGGCTTGTGAGAACTGTGGTTCAAAATGCTGCTTTGGGTGATTGTGAACATATCAGCCGGCAATGTCTCAACTTTCATCTGTCTGTTGTGCAGATTGAGAAGGGCTAACTGCAGGGCCAGAATGTGTCATTGAAGGCTATGATAGTTTGTAGCAAGGAAAACAGAGATTAGAAAAATAGAATCTAAAATGTGGAGATTGGTTCACAGTAATAACAGAACAGATTGGTTCTCAGTAAATACTGAGATTTGTTTCCCATTTTTGGCATTTTTAAAATGATTCCCTCAAGCCCAAATTACTGCCAAAGGAAAATTTTGTGGTAAACTGCCTAGGCTAAACCTTTCCTTCTTAGAGCTAAGCTACAAGAGTCAAATTTCATGAGGAGGAGCATGTGAAGGGAGTCACAATGTTAGCCGGGAAGCTGAGTTTTAAAAGAGATTGGAAGGCTTTGTCAATGTCCTCTCTCTACAGAGCCAGGGAGATCACTGCTCAGAAGGTTTGTTTTGTCCCTAACTCCCTCCTTCGTTTAGAAATGGGATTAATGAGAATTGAGACAAGGATTTTGTTGGCCTTCTTCCTCTCGCAATGCAAGACACCTACCAGCCGAGATGGCTGTATATGGTTGAGGGAAGTCTGGAAAGAATGGGCCTCTCTGTCGGTACCCTTCTAATACAAACTATTGACCAGGCAAAGCTTACAATTAAACAAAGAATTTGTGATATAGAACGCCAACAAGACCTAATGAGATCTCCTGGATTTAGGGCTCCTGAAGCGACTAAATTTAGTATGAATATGGCCCAATATCTCAAGATCCTAGATTTTCCCTCCCATAGGAGGGCTTTTACATTGGCCAGATATAGTGTCATGCCTTCAATGATCTTGGAGGGGAGATATAAAAAGATTCCATATTATGAGAGGATTTGTCCCTGCCCCCTACCTGAGGTGAAAACCATGGGACATGTTTTTTTGCACTGTCCCCTCTATAAAGATCCAGAGGAGTTAGCCGTTTTAGTCTGTAGTAGCAAAATCAAAAAGAGTCCAGTAGCACCTTTAAGACTAACCAACTTTATTGTAACATAAGCGTTCGAGAATCACAGTTCTCTTCATCAGATGCATCTGATGAAGAGAACTGTGATTCTCGAAAACTTATGCTACAATAAAGTTGGTTAGTCTTAAAGGTGCTACTGGACTCTTTTTGATTTCCCTCTATAAAGAAATTTGAGTTCCGACGATTTTTCCGATTATAAATAGAGCTGATACAGTGACGGACAGTGCATGTTTAGATAATCTATTAAAAGACGAATCTTTAGCCACTACTAAGGCAACAGCTAAATTTTGTGTGACGGTGATCAAATTATGCAACAAACATCAACCAGGCGTATCAGGGCTTTAACTCAGACTACTTTAGGAGGTTACCATATGGTGGCTGTTTAAGATCTCTGTTTCCTAATTTTAAAGCGTTTATGCAGGGCTATATTTATGATAACTGTTATAAGAGATGTGATGTATGCTAATTAGATTTTATAATATTTATATTTGTACTATTTTAACTGAAGTTTTAACTTGTATAATATTTACCAAATAAGGGAACGTCTTACTTTACTAGTTTAAAGCTGGTTGTGAACCGAAATAAATTCAATTCAAATAGAAGGTTTGTTTATTTCCTCTTTGCCTCTTAGAAGGTGAGATGATTGTGTTTTTAAGGTGTTTTTAATGATGTGTATATTTGTATTCTGTTATCCACCCTGAGCCTGTGAAAGTGGGGAGGGCGGAATATAAATACAATAAATTAAATTAAAATTAATTAGAAGGGGAGGTGAAACTGGCAGAGCCTTCTAGAGGCAAACATTGTGACTCCCTTCACGTGCTCCTCCTCGTGTAATTCGTCTCTTGTAGCTTGGCTGTTAGTAATCAAGTATTTTGGGAGGAACCCCTGAAACAAACAATTTTAGAAATTATCACTCTTCATTTTGAAACAGTACACAATGGCTAATTTCCTTTCTCCTCACAAAAATACTTCTTCATTAATAATCTCATAAGGACATAAAGATGCAAAACCTAAAACCTTTGTCCCTGATGACTGGATAGGTGTGCAGATGAATGTAAGGTATTCAATCCAGTTGAGTGTTTATATGGATATCTCCACTGATCCTCATTTTTCCCAGTGCCCACATCAGTTCTCTCTTCCAGCCTTCTTCTCTTTGCCAGGGAAGTTACTTGTGCTCCAGAGCATAAGTACCTGCATGATACATGCAAGAAGGGATGAATGAGGATATACAAGACACACATTTATTTATCTATATGATATATTTTATCCCACTTTTCCCATAAAAGTCCTAAGATGGCTTATAACAAGATAACAGCAGTATCAATAAAATACAATTAAAACACACTACAATAAAATTTATGACTAAGTAACACAAAAATACTAATTACAAAGCCTACTCACAAATGTAATGTTATCAGTACTTTTAACCATTGACATAAGCGTAAGTGAAACACTCTTTGAATCCCCTCATAAAAAATTTTCACAAGATGGTATTCTCTTGACTTCTTCAAGTTTGCCATTCCACAAGGTTGAGGACACAAACAAATATGCCTGACCTCAAGCCAAAGAGCATTGCACACTTCCAGGAAGAAAAAAACCCTGGGTTTAAATGAAGTAAAATAATAAGAAATAAATAATAATAGGAAGAAAAGACAGCAGAAGCCAATTTGAGGAATGCTATTAGGGCACAGGGTCACATAAGGAAAGATGGTTCCATTTCCGGCTTGCATATTTGTACGTTTGCCGTTGAGGGGAATGGGGAAAGCTCTTTCAGTGTGCTCTGTACCCACACTCAACTGAATTGAGCCCCATTTGTCTTAGTCCAGGAACAAGAATACCTATTACTTAAATCTGAGGGCTTTAAGACACAGACAGCCCAATCCTGAGGGCAGCCATGGCACAGGCAGCAAGTACAGTTGAGGTTACTCAGATCCATTCCTTATGGACATTCCTCAAGGGGAAATAACAATATGTGGCCCTCCCTCCATAAGGTACAGAAAGCATAGCAAGTGTGCCAGAGGCTGCAGCAATTCCAGCAGCACCCACCAAGCAGGCAGTGGTACCTGATGTTGTAAATCTGAGTGGCGCACACAGATACAGCCAATCACTGCCTACCAATCTGGCCACTGCTCCTCAATGCCACTCCCTACTCCTTAGAGAGCCAGCAGACAGGAAGGAAAGTCACAGCAACAGTACAAGCCCTAGAGAGGTATGTGGCTTGAGCATAGTCTGTAGGGAAAAGGACACCCACATGACTGGCAAGATGCCCACACATCCCCAGCAAAAGTTCTTCTCATATTTAACCATCCCTACTACAAACCACATACACACCCATCTCCAGGAAAAGTAAAAGAAAAAGAAAAAAAGAGACAGGCCAGGTTCAAACCCACAGCCCCCACACCCAAGACCAGTCTCCTGAACACTGGGTCAAGAAGGCAGATGCATAGGAGGCATTCTATCAAGCAGTAGGCACTCCACTGGAGCCCTGAAGTCACTAGCAGCAACATGGAGCCAGGCAGACAACTTTGCAAAGACAAGCGTAGCTCAGTAGAAAGGCACTGGGATGGGATGGCCAGAGCTGCCACTTCAGCCTCCATATGGGGAGAAGCCAAAATTAGGCAAAGACCTCAGAACTAAGATTTTGCCCTTGAAACCTGACAAAAGGGGAACATACAGATGGGCTGCCATACAAATTGATCATGTTGACAGAGATGCCTCTTCACAACCCCTCCATACCGCACCCATGGCAGCAGGTCCCTTGTGCAGAGACACCACCCCCATGTTAGACAACAATCACACACGCATCTTGGACCACCCACCAGCCCATTCCCATGCAAGCAGCACACAGCAACCAGAAGAGTGTGTACTACAATGGAATAGGTCCCATGGCTGCATGTCCAACTGATCTACAGAGCACCATGCGGCAGCTGCTAGGCTGCCCAAACCACATCTGAGCCATGTCCCCTGCTTGGGAGAGGGAGTGCCTTGGCAAGAGAGTGTGCTAACAGCATTCCCACAGCCCGTCATAGATGGGGTACACTTTCTTGGTAGAATGCCACATCACATCACTTGCTGGGTGGGCCTGGCTCAGGTCACCTGAACCACACACACACACACTGCTAGCCTCGGGTTTGTGTGGGAGCTATCATTGTTGGATAGTGGCTGGGCTCGTGCTATGGAGACGGGGGAGACAGGTATGGATCCAACCTGGGGCAGCTGGACTCCTGCCACTGCCCATCTATCTGTTCATGGTCACCCCTTTGGCCTGTGTCTCCAGACACAGTATCAATAAGGGTTCTGAAATGACATGTTAGCCCTACAGAATGGACTTTGGTCTCCCCCTTGGGTGTGAGTGCTAAGAGAAGCTCGCTGACTCACCGGCAGACAGGATTGTCACCATGGCGAAGGATGCAGTGGAGGCAGGTCAACCAGGAGGGGTGGTACACCCAGCCCACCTCAGATCCAGCCTCGTGGGCGACGCCATTCTACTCAGGTGCTTCGACAGGAGCAGCACGTTTCCCTCCCATCCACCGCTATATTATGGATGGAAAGAGGACTGTCACAACTTTATGGGTTTGGCGGTTTTGTGGCATTGGGCCGGATCCCATTAGGGTGAATGGGCCATGGGTCTGCTCACACCGACGGACTGGGAAGAGAAGACTGCCTGGCATGTGCTGGCGGCGGATGACACCTTGCTACAGTGGGCCAGCATGAGGCTGGTGGAGGATGCATCAGTCGGCAGGGGGCCTACTGATGCCAACGGGGATCTGAGCCCAGATGCCTGACCAATGCTCCATCAAGCTGTAATCAATAAAGTTGTGGCCATTTTTCTAACCCAATAAAGGTGTCGTGTGAGTCATTGAGCCGGAACGCAGACTGACATAGCACATAGACAACAAGTGTTACCTCTGTGGTTCTCAGTGCCCTTTCTGTGCCTCTCCCACTACCAAAGTGCAATGCCATGCATGCTAAGTGTGCTTGTCACTGTCTTCTGAAAGAGGGGTCCCCTGCAGTGCACCCTACCTACTGAACTATCGGGCATTCTGGGTGGGAGTTGTGTAGTGCTGGGGGTGGTGGTGATGGGAGCCTGTGAGGAGCAGTTGGCTGCCACTGGGGGGGGAGGGGGGTTGGCTGTGGATGTAGTCAGCATCCTCTGTGACATCAGGACTTGTGGATGGGGATACACCTGTTAGGGCCCTTTTGCCTTTTCCATTGTATGAGCATCTGTGGACTACACTGTGGTTTATACTGGCATAGCTCTCCACTGGCTCTGGGGGTATTCCTGGGCTGTGGTTACTTAGGGATTTAACTAATTCTTGCCCTGGGTTTGCCCTTTCCTCACCAGGGAAGCAGCTTGGCTTTGGCATTGCATTGCTCTGCTGTTGCCACACCAGAGTCTCACCAGGGTGCAAGCACCCTGGGGCACTGCAGCAGCACATTGCAGCTATACAGCAGCACATCTTGGTGATATGCTGACTTATTTTGAAGATATGCTTGCATGGCACCTAATCATCTCCCTGTACTTTCACCCCACCCTCCCAGGATTACCCTGTTAAACTTTTACATTATATTCCATGGGAATATCTTTACTACTGTGTTCCTCCTGCTATGTTGAAAAATATATTAATTTGGAGTGATATGATGGAATGAAAAGTAGATATTATGTTTTTCTCAGGTATGCTTGTTGCCTTTTTATGGAGGACAGAATAGAATTCTACACCCCAAAAATTCAAAAGATTTAGCGTCAGTTCTGTTCACAGAGCTGTTTGTGACTCCAAACAGTTTCACCACAATCTGTTGCATCACAGGACCTCAGTGTTGCTAGAATTTTTGGAGTGAACCTCTTGAAGTGCATTATGCTTTGCTGGAACCCCTAAAATAGCCATGTGCAACGGGGAGGGGCACAAATTTTGAATCTCAAGCAGCAGAGGGGAAGGGCAGAAGTCACTCTGTCTTCCTCCTCAGACCCCAGGCGGAGAAACTGTTCCATCAAAGGAGATGCTGGTGCATGAATGGAATGGCACCTTAGAATTCAAGCCATAGTCTTTCCAAACAACTGCTAGCATTGCTTGTATAGTTAGGCCAGTCATAAGAAAATGGAGCTCAGAAATGACACCTGCTTGCTGGTGGGGTTGGGGTAAGAGACATTTCCATATTTCCTGTATAAAGAATGTGAAATGAGGAAAGTCCAAATTTTATATTGTACATTATCTAATAGAATATTTAAAATGTAGTCTAATTTAAAACAACAACAAAAATGGAATGTGTGGTAAGGGCATCCAAATCCTGCCCTGTCCCGCAACCAACTTTTCCATGTTCTGGTGCCTGAAGCATTTTTTCCCAGTCAGGCTCTGTTACTGGAAGTGAGCAGAGCTGGGAGCAAAATGCTGGGGGAAATGTAATGCAGGGGAGTCAGGGAGAGGACAAGTTTGCTTCCTCTCAAGCTTGTGCTCTGTTTTTGTCACAAGCAGGCCAAAATAAAGGTGTTTCCTGATGCACTGAACAGCAGCCTGGGTGAATGGGGAAACAATCAAAGACTCACTTCACCATGCAGCCAACTGAACAAAAGATTTACAGACTGCTGGCACTGGCAGGCACACTGGACAGATCATGTGGCTTGTCCTTAACTGAATAAGCGTATCAGGCTCACAAGTGTCCTCTCTCTGAGACTGAACAGAATATTAGTTTAGGGACATATGGTTATGTCAGATATTCAGAGAACAATGCAGCCATATGACTGCTGTGGAACTGATTAGGAGAGACATGTGAAGAACTTGGTTGTCTCTGTCAATTAGGACTGGCTGTTGCTAGTTTGGATGGCATTTGGTACATTTTAACAGGCAGTACTTTTCTACTAGGTATTTGTCATTCATGAAGCAGCAACAAACGACAACCTGCGGCTGTTGTATACAATTCCCTAATAAAATAATGAAGCCACTCATAATGTACTGATACCTCAGATTGTTTGTGTAAGTGGCACAGGTTGTAGCACAAACTTAAAGGCATAATTTTCAGGAACAGCCTTTAAAATGGCTGCTGAACAGAGAAAAGATTGGGAGTCTGTACTGCTGCACAAGATCTAGTGTTCTATTACCGAACTTTATGGATACATATAAAAATATACATGATTCCAGCAGTCATCTATTCATCTAACAAAGCTACTAATAAAGGTGTCAGAGCTTTAAATTTCAAAAAAATATTCTGATCTTTCACTTCTGAGGGTTTTTACAGCCATGGTAAGGGATACATTTACCCTAGTCTTAGCATAAGTACATGTTTTGGGGAGGAGGGAGGGTTGTCTTATGATGAGCCAACGGATTGTTTCAAAACATTTCAAAAGTAGTGGAAAATTCCTTCCATTATCACACAGGAAATAAATGCACCCTTGCAAAAGAGGGTAACTTACAAGTCAACATTCTTTACTTTTCTGAGGGTTTCAGAGAATAGTTGTGGATCTGAGTAACATAAGGCTGACGGAGATCAGTCATCGTGACTTACTGGATTCCAGTGGGTAGCCTCTGGTAGAATACCAGAGGTAGCCATATTTGAGATTTAGGTTATGGTCATTTTTGGCTGTTCACCAAACATGAACCTTCAGCAAAACAACTTATACAGCAAAGAATCCACCCCCCTTTTGTTCCTAAGTTTCTCATAAAAAGATTCAGGTAAATGTAGCATGACGAGCCAATTTAAGCCAATTTCAAAGTTATTTGAGTAATTGGTTATTAAGATAACACTCTCAAATTTCAATTCAGCAATTATCCTCTTAAAGATACAGAATATAAGTATAGTAAGAAAAGAACATGAATTAAAGCTACAAGGTCCCTTTGGTTAAAAAAAAAAACACCAATCATGGGCACATGAAAAAGCTGTGTAGCTTTTAATCTTATTGAACTGAGACTTATCTCCTAACATAGGCGACCTTTTAAAAGTTGAAAGCAAGTGTTTCTAAATTTTGGAAACAGAGTTGGCTATTATCAAGGCTCATAAAGATTAAGAGACTAGCTGAAGACCCTCCTTTTAATATATATAAGCTTCTTAGTCATAACTTAAGAACCACAAGGGGACAGAATATTGTCTTCCCATAAGGCTACAGTGCTGACTTGATGCAGAGTCTGATGATGGAAATAATGGCTTTGGCAGGAGTACTTGGTTTAATGCCAGTTTTTCCATCCTAATGAATGGTGGAATTACCACAGAAAAGCGTTACAGTAGGGAGTGGGGGGGGGGGAGTCTAAGCTTATTCCTATTTAATCAACCCCTCAGAATGGACGGCCATGACCAATTATTATTCCAAGCTATTACTGGTTAATCACAAAGTACACAGTTAAAAGGATATGTGTGTTTAGCTACTTGGCTGCTAAAACCAATAGTGGAGATTCTGCAAATGTTCACCAAAAGATTAAGGTTATTCAAATGCTTTTGGAGTTTTAAATCACATGCAATTTTCTTCTCAGATATGTTGTTTTGTTTTTGTTTTTGCTCTCATTACTACATTAAACAGATTCCTGGTTTCTGATAACTGCACTTCACAGAGTTAGGTCAGATTGCATCAGTTTACCTAAATACTTCACAAAATTGTCATCTTTCATCAGCTAATCAAAATATTCTTCTCAGGACTAGCCAAGACCAAATCCAAATTTTGCCAACAAAGAACTATCCATAATTTCAATGGACATTTATGAGATTTAGTTTGCATAGAACTGCACTGGTAATTATGCTGGTTAAACACATTTACATAACTTTGATTTACATTATTTTCAGTGCAATCCCAGGCGAAGTTAGGGTTGCCAGGCCTAGCTTGGCAACCAGAAAGAGACTTGGGGCGGGGGAGGCAGCCATCACCAACAGTGTGATATCACTCACTTCTAGGGAAACCTGGAAATGATGCCATTCCTTTCAGAGATCCTTAGAAAGGACTGGTATCACTTCTGGGGGTTCCCAGAAGTGAAATCACATCATCATTGATGGATGGCCCCCTGTTCCGTCATTTTACCATAACACTTCTGGTCATTCCTAGTGAGGTGTAACATCACTTCTGGGTTTTCCCAGAAGTGATGTGATAATGTCTCTGACAGCAATTTTTTTGTAATTTTTTCTTTCCTCCACTGGCCACTGGGGTGCCGGCAGGTAAGGCATGCTGAAGGCAGGCTATATCTCCCCTGGGTTGCCAGTGGGCACATGGCTACCTTAAGTAGAGTAATTGACCCTTCTGAGTCCATTAACTTTAAAATTAACTCTAGTGGACTCGTACATTAGATTTTCGTAGGTCCGACTTCAATGAACTCAGAGGCTTGATGAGAGTCATTCTGTGGGGGAGTGTGTTGTAAGGGAAAGGAGCGAGTCAAGGGTGGGCCCTTCTCAAACATGAGCTTTTGCAAGCTCAAGCCCTCACTATTCCAGCAAGACGGAAACATGGTAAGGGCTCCACGAAACCGATGTGGATGTACAGAGATCTCCAGAATAAGCTAAGGGAGACAAAGGAAATGTTCAGGAAATAGAGAGGAGGACAGACCTCTAAAGAGGAATATATGAGGGTTACTAGGTACTGCAAATCAGCCATCAGAAGCCAAAGCTCAATATGAGCTGGGTCTGGCCAGGGGGGCTCACTACAATAAGAAAAACTTCTACAGATACGTGAGAAGCAAAGGCAAGGTGAAAGAGGCAATTGGACCGCTGCTGGGTATGGAAGGAGAAAACTCTGATAGAGGACAAAGAAAAAGCAAACAGGTGTAATTACTTTTTTTGCTTCTGTTTTCTCCCTGAACAACACTATCCCATCTAGAGATGGTAGTAGACCTGGGTGGCTACTAGTTCACATTGACAGAGAGGTTGTGGAGAGGCACCTGGCTGCACTGGACGAATACAAATCCCCTGGGCCAGATGATGTGCACCCAAGAGTGCTCAAAGAACTTTCTAGAGAACTTGCAGAGCCTCTGTCCATTATCTTCAAGGCCTCCTAGAGGACTGGGGATGTGCCACAAGATTGGAGAAGAGCGAATGTTATCCCAGTCTTTAAGAAAGGGAAGAAGGATGACCTGTGAAACTACAGGCTAGTCAGTCTGATTTCTGTTGCTGGGAAGATATTAGAGCAGATTTTAAAGGGATCGATCTGTAAGCATCTGAAGGACCGCTTAGTGATCCAGGGAAGTCAACATGGTTTTGTCTGCAACAGATCTTGTCAGACCAACCTGGTTTCCTTCTTTGATCGAGTGATGAGCTTACTGGGTCGTGGGAACTCTGTTGATGTGATTTACCTGGATTTCAGTAAAGCTTTTGATAAGGTTCCCCATGACATTCTAATGTGTAAACTGGAAGACTGCAGACTGGACTATAGGACAGTTTGGTGGATAGGGAACTGGTTAGAGGACCGCACCCAAAGTGTGGTGGTCAATGGAGTTTCATCAGATTGGAGGGAGGTGTCCAGTGGGGTGCCTCAGGGCTTGGTTTTAGGCCTGGTACTTTTCAATATTTTTATCAATGATCTGGATGAAGGGGTAAATGGGCTACTCATTAAATTTGCTGACAATACCAAATTGAGAGGAGTGGCAAACATCCAAGAAGATAGAGTAAAAATTCAACAAGACGTGAATACACTGGAGAAGTGGGCGGTTGTGATCAGGATCAGGATGCAATTCAACATAAATAAGTGTACAGTATTACATCTGGGTCACAAGAATGTGAAGCACAAATACAGGACGGGGGATACACTTCTGGGCAGTAGTGTATGTGAAAGAGATCTTGGGGTAAGAGTGGACTGTAAAATAAATATGAGCAGTCAGCGTGATGTGGTGGGAAAAAAGGCAAACTCAGTCTTGGGTTGTATCAAAAGGACCATTGCATCGAAATCACAGGAGGTCATAGTCCCTCTCTATACTGCCTTGGTCAGGCTGCACCTGGAATACTGTTTGCAGTTCTGGAGGCCTCACTTCAAAAAGGATGTGGACAAAATTGAGAGGGTGTAGAAGAGAGCAACGAGAATGATCAGGGGTCTGGAGACTAAGCCCTACGAGGAAAGGCTAAGGGCCTTGGGAATGTTTAGTTTGGAGAAGAGGAGATTGAGAGTGGGGACATGATTGCTCTCTTTAAATATTTGAAAGGCTGTCATTTGGAGGAGGGCAAGGAGCTGTTCCAGTTGGCAGCAGAGGACAGGACTCGAAGCAACTGGCTTAAATTGCATGCAGAAAGGTACCGGCTGGATAGTAGGAAAAACTTTTTCATGGTCAGATTCCAAAGGTGGAATCAGGTGCCTAGGGAGGTGGTGAGCTCCCTTTCACTGGCAGTTTTCAAGAAGAGGCTTTAGGCTCATCCTGTACTGGGCAGGGAGTTGGACTAGGAGATCTGTATGGCCCTTTCCAACTCTGTGATTCTGTGATTTCATCAGGAATTGCCATTTAAATTTAATCTCTATGGCAGCTTTCTCCATGTGTTCAATGGTTTGTTTGCAGGAGTGAAGCTAATAAAATTATCAACAGTGATTCTGTTTTCTCAACCATTTAGAATAAGTTCAGTTTTTTTCTGTTCTATATTCCCACCCCTCATTTGTACAAGCAGAGTCTGTCTCTTGGCCATGCTGAAGTATAACACTAGAATGTTTAGTGAATCTCAGGAACTGGCTTTTAGGAATGTAGATGTTTACAGTCTCCCCATGGAGACATTTCCACATTAACATATAAACACAAATGAACAAAATATGATATAAATGTGCATCCATTCCTTTTTATCCATATGTTAGAAACATCATCTCCTAACATCCTGTTTACAGGCAGTAGTATTCTATAATGTCATATTAATTTAGTATCTTTCAGTAACTTGCATAGTGAGGAGGGATTTTTCAGGCTGTTTACCAAACAGACTTAAGTATTTCCTTTGCTTTTTAAAATATATCTATGAGTTTAAAGTTTTCACAGCTTTATTATATATGCCTTAATGCTAGACTTGCACTAGATCTGAACAGCATTTGAAAGCACTAAGTCATGAAATTTGCAACTCACAAGAGAATGCTCTCCTGGCTCTCCATTTATTTAAAGCAAGACAGTTGCATCCTAATTGGATTCAATTACTGATAGTTTACAATCTTTATGGGTCTAAGGAAACCCTACAGTAGCCTTAAAAGAGTGTGTTTAAGATAGAACATGCTTGAAAATGGTTAGGAATGTTACAGCACCTCATTTCAGATAAAGATCAGTTGCTCTTGATTTGAATTCCAGACCTCTCAACTGTGGTCGGCTGACATCTCCACAGCATTTATGACATTTACCAGTGATATACCATTATATCATTTTCAGCTCCAGAGACCAGATGACAAGATGCAAAGACATTGGAATACTGATTATGAAAAAAGAACATTTTGAGCTATTGGGAGGAGGGAAAGCTGCAATAGTAAGTGAATTTCCCCAATGGGAAAAAGGGGAACTTCTATCTTGGGCATGAGCAGGATTAGAATCCTGTTCTTTTTAGATAAATGGGAGTTTAGATAATGATTAAAGTTGAGTTTGGGGTACAAACACTTTTGAAATTTTGATGAGTGTGTTTGTTTTTGAGTAATTTTGATGAGTGTATTTGTTTTTGTTTACTGTGCAGTTGATGATTACACTATAGTGTCCTTCTAGTTTTGTGCCAATGCTCAACAGCTCAAGAAAAAGAAAAATTTCAAAATAATTGCATTGGCTATTTTTCCTCTTTTCCATAGATTTCTCCCTGGAACCTCCTCCTACTCCTCTGTGTTCAGGTAAGCAAAATGGCACCATCTTTATTTGGGGAATATGCTAAAATTATTGAATGTGCACGTGCTCATAATTTCCTTTACTTAAATCACTGCAAATTGGATAAGGAAGAAATGGGAGGGGGTAAATATGCAAAAAGTATATATTTTTAAAAAAAGTATAACATTCATTTTAAGAAATTTGTCTAGACCAAACACATCTCAAAGTAGTTTTTATGGGCCAAATTTTATGCTGATGGAACAGATTTTCATGATTTTATGACAGGTTTTTCATGTACTAAAAGAATGCGGCTATCCCAGCAGCAGCGTAGATGCTTCAGCTGGGAGCCAATTGTTGCAGCCCCGCCCGGAGGAAAGGAGACAGGATCCCTTCCCGGGCATCTGGGACTTTGGCCGGGGGTGGAGCCACGAGCCTTTTGCAGGAGGCTCCGCTTTCCCCCAGCCACAGTTGCAAACACGCTCGGAGAAGGCAGGAGCGATTCCTCTCCTCTCCTTCCGAGCACATGTGACTGTTGGCAGCCTGGGGCTGGGCCGGCTTAGAGCCTCGCTTGTGTGGCTCTTTCGGCCCTGGGAGCTCCCGGGCTGCTTTTTGCAGCGGCAGCATTTTGACGGTGGTGGTGGCAACTTTTTGACGGCGGCAGCGGCGCTGTCTGGGCTAGCAGTGTATTTTCTGCCCCGGGGAAGGAGCGTGTTTGCTGCACCAGGCTGCAGTTGTGCCAACGGTGGCACAGTCAATCTGTATTTGGTGGCACAGTGCGGGGGTGGTGGCCATTACTCCCCACATACTCCCTCCCACTCTCCCTTTAAGCCAGTAAGCCCATTTTAGGCAGCTTTAGTCCCTCCCCCCGCTTTTGAGAAATAAGCCGCTATAGCCCATCTGTGTGTGTGTGGGGGGGGGAGGTATTTGTTCCTTTGTGGAGCATAGGGCTATTGGCTGAGAATGGGCAGTTATCCATAAGGGGCCATCATTAGTAGACAGGCCTCTTCTGAGGCAGGGTTCCCACCTGGCAGCCATTTTTGTCTTTTGGTGGCAGCCATTTTGTGTGCACTAGGGGCCTGTTCTGACACCATCCAGTGATTGCTAAGGCTACTGTGGACTATAAGTTAGCACATTGGTTAAGTGGTGCAGCTGTGGACTTACCACTGTTGCGGACACTGGCCTGCTGAGTATACAGTTACCTGGTTTTATAATGCCTCCTAAAAAGGGAAGTGGCCCATCCAAGGGCAAGCAGCCAGCTAAACGGCCTGTGCCTAGAAAGCCCCTGCCAGCCATTTCCTCGTCAGATGAGGATGACAGCGGGCCCACTAGGTGGGAGCTTCTGGAGCGGATTGCTGAATTAGAGAAGGAAAGGAGGTCAGCGCCGGTGCCGGCACCAATGCGGCCACGACAGCCTTCGAAAAAGGTATCTAGAGCTGAATTTTACAGTGAATTCCTGTCTCGTCTTTCTGCTCTCAAGGGCTCATCTAGGGATGTGGCTGGAGATGGCAGTGGAGATACGGAACCTTCGACCTCATTACCTGGGGGTGTGGTGGAGGTTGAGTTGGAGGGAACAGCGGATGGTGATCAGGTGGCCATAGCAGTGGAACTGCCTGTCAATGAGGGTAAGTTATCTATGCCTCAGCAGGCTGGCAATTGGCCATGGGGCCTTTTGGGTCAGCAGGAAGCCTCAGGTGTTGCAGCTCAGCCTCCTTCATATCCCTCACCCACACTGGGCTGGCCTTCATATTCTTCACCCACTCAGGGCGGTCCTTTGGCAGAATTGCCGGCATGGCAAGGTTATGCCCCGGGGCTAGTTGGCCAGCAGCAGGCACAAGATTTTCCTGCATTCAGGGGTGCTACCAGTGGGGGCAGCCATGTTCTTCCGCTTTCTACTGCGGGATGGCCGTATGGATATGGTTCTCCGCTGGGCTCCACACCTTTGGGTTTCTCTGCATATGGCACAGTCCCTTATAGTGCTTTGCACCCCGGGGACACGGCGTTGCCTTTGGGAGATCACTTGACTCAGGCCACCCGGGAAAAAATTATAAGGGGCGAATATGTGGACGTCTTTGCCCTTCTCTTCAGGGAACTGGAGAAGAAGGATAAAGATGATCTAGACGATAGGGATAAGGAGAAGATCCGCCACAGGCTCATTGACAGGACCTGGGCGCATTGGTTGCCTGGGTTCCTGGTTTATGCTGGGGTATTGGCTAGGGTGCAGTCGGGCAGGGCTCTCTCCCTTTTCCAGTACATGAATATTATTTACAGGGGATACATGGACTTTGAGGGGGCGGCTTGGTTTAGGTATGATGAGGAGTTCCGCATGTGGGCTGCCTTGACTCCTAGCCTCCCCTGGGATCAAATTTTAATACAGTTGTGGGTGCAGGTCATGGCCCCTGCCAAGTCCAACCTTGGGGATAGGACTGACAGCGGTCATATGATAATTCAGCCCTCTCTGGGTTCAGGTTCCCGCACCTCTGCAGGGCAGCAGGTTTAACTACGGCTGCTCTGTTGGGAATTCACGTCCAAGGGGGTTTGCAATAGAAAAGCATGCAAGTATAGGCACAAGTGTCCTGCATGCGCTGGAACCCACCCATATTCAGCCTGCCCCAAGGCAAAGCAGGGTGGAAGACGCTTCGGGGGCGGAGGCGGCCAACCAGGGTCTGGAAAAGGGGCCCAGTCCGGTAAAGCTGAGGGTACTTGAACAGTTGCTTCAGGTGTACCCAAGGCGCAGGGACGCTGACTATTTACTTCCGGGTTTTAAGTTTGGGTTTAGGATCCCCTTTCAGGGCCCCCAGGCACCTTTCATGGCAGCCATCCTTAGATAGGTGGCTGGCATGGAAGAGGTGGTCCATCATAAAATTTTAAAAGAATGTGCTGAGGGCAGGGCTTTAGGGCCTTTTGACACCCCTCCTGTCCCCTTCCTGAGGGTCTCTCCTTTGGAGGTGGTGCCAAAGAAGGCACTGGGAGAGTTTTACCTCATTCACCACTTCTCTTTCCCCAAAGGGGGATCGGTGAATGATGGCATTCCTGATGAACTCTGCACAGTGCACTACACTTCCTTTGACCAAGCGGTCAAGGTTGTGCGCCGGTGTGAGGTGGGAGCCGAGATGGCAAAGTGTGATATTAAGTCAGCCTTTCACCTGCTCCCGGTTCACCCAAAAGACTTTGAGCTCCTGGGGTTTGCATTTGAGGGCAAGTTTTATATGGACAGGGCCCTTCCATATCTTGTTCCATATCTTGCTCGGCTTTTGAGCACTTCAGTTCCTTTCTGGAATGGGAGTTGCGTCGCCACTGTGCTTGCCCGGACACCATCCATTATTTGGACGACTTTATGATGTCTGGGCCAGCTGGCACGGGGCAGTGTGCCAGGCTATTGGCAGGGTTCATGGAGTTTTCTGAGGAACTAGGGGTTCCTCTAGCTCATGAGAAAACGGAGGGACCATCTGTCGTCCTGACGTTTTTAGGAATTGAACTCACCACGGTTCAACAGACCTTAAGGTTGCCATTAGAAAAGGTGGTAGACCTTAGGACCCGGTTAGAGGACTGTTTGAGTAGAGACAAGGTATCTCTCCTTGAGTTGCAGCAATTAGTTGGCCATTTAAACTTTGCCTGTAAGGCAGTTGCACCTAGGAGGGCTTTCCTCAGGAGGCTGTGTGATGCAATGGGGAACTTGCGGTTGCCCCATCATCGAGTACGAATTAATAAAGGCATGCAGGATGACTTATTCGTGTGGAAGGAATTCCTGGACACCTTTAATGGGGTGACTTTTTGGAGGGAGGATCTTTGGTTAGAAGCTGAACTTCAAGTCACCTCGGATGCCTCCGGGTGTACGGGCTTTGGAGTCTTTTTTGGGGAGCATTGGTGTGCTGATCAATGGCCTGCAGATTGGGTAGCCCAGGGATTGTCCAAAGACCTTACATTTTTGGAGTTCTTTCCCTTGTTAGTGGCTGTGTGGCTTTGGGGGCCACAATTGGCTAACCAGGCTCTCCACTTTTGGTGTGACAACTTGGCTGTAGTGCATGTGGCCAACACTCTGGCCTCTAGATCTCCCAGGGTGATGCGGCTAGTAAGGGCCTTTACTTTGAAATGTTTACAATTAAACATTTTATATAGGGCCGGACACGTTCCGGGTGTTAACAATAGTGTGGCAGACATTTTGTCTCGCCAAAAGATGGAACGATTCTGGCAGCTTGTCCCTTGGGCCGACAGGCAACCGGCAAGGATGCCCCAGGAGCTTTGGCAGCTTGGACGGCAGAAGCGAATAGAGCGATCCAACTGTCCATTGACCCCAGGCCACACAGAGCCTATGACCATGTGGTAGGGCAGCTCTACGAGTTTAGGACATTGGCCAGGCTACAGCAGTCATGGCCCATCCCACCTGAACACCTGATGCACTTTTGTGTGGTGAAGCGTGGGAGGGGTCTTTCTGTGAAGTCAATTAGGGGACAGCTTGCCTCTTTAGCCTTTGCCAGCAAGGTGCTTTAGCCTTTGCCAGCAAGGCTTTCCTGAATTCACGGGTGTTTTCAGGATTAGAAAGATTCAAGAGGGCTAGGCTAGGGAAGTGAGTATCCTGAGAAACCCCAGGCAGCCCATCTCCCCATCGGTATTGAAGGGGTTGGGGGCCACTTGGGGAGAGGTATGCTCCTCGGTGTTTGAAAGGACGCTCTTTCATGCTGCTTCCTTGACAGCATTCTTTGGGGCCTTGCGAGTTAGTGAGCTGCTATCCTCGTCTCATATGGACGCTTCTGGCCGTGCCCTGTCAGCTAAAGATGTTAAATATGTTGAGGATAAAGTCTCCCTTTTTATTAGGCGGTCCAAGACAGACCAGCGGCAGCAGGGGAGCACTTTGCTTTTGGGCTCCTGAGTGGAAAAGGAGCTTTGCTCTGTTAAGGCCCTCAGGGAGTATGTCGCACTTCGTGGGGAGGAACAGGGGGGTCTTCTTCCGACACGAAGATCAGGCCCCATTAACTAAGTATCAGTTTTGGGCTGTGACAGAGAGGGGTCTTAAGAAAATAGGCTTGTCAGGGGTCAAATTTGGCACCCATTCCTTTCGGATTGGGGCTGCCTCTACGGCAGCAGCTATGGGGTACCCTCAGCAGGCAATACAGCGATTGGGCAGCTGGCAGTCAGGGGCTTTTAGGACCTATATCCAACCTCTGCCTCAGTTTTAAAGAGCCATACTAATTGCTCTTTTCTCAGGTGCCAGGTCGGGCCAAGGGAGGAAGAGGATCCTGATTTGTGGCCACAGCATGGTGTTCTGGGCAGCCTAACAAGCCAGGAGAATGCTGATTGGATCTCAACTGGGTTTGAGTGCTGTGGCCACTCTGGAGTGGCAGGGCAGGCGAGGCCTTCGATGGCCAGGCCTGCTGCCCCTTTTGTTTCGGGGACAGAAGGGTCCTCCCCCACACATTTTGGTCATTCACCTTGGTGGTAATGACTTGGAGTTAATGCAGGGTAAGGCCCTGTCGATACAAGTAGCTGATGACCTACGATGTATAAGCAGCCAATGGCCGGGCGTGCTTATATTTTGGTCAGAGACGCTGCAGAGATGGGTTTGACGGGAAACCTTAGATCCCAGGGCAATTGAGAGGGCCCGGCGTAAGGCTAATCACACCATAAGAAGTCCTTGGGGGATGGCTTGGGCATTTATTTGCCACACCCTGAGATTAGGGCTGAATTTGGCCACCTCTACAGAGGTGACGGTGTACATCTGTCGACTGAGGGCAATGACATATTTCTGGATGACCTGTGGCAAGGGCTCCAGTTAGCCTTAAGCCATATGTGGGGCGCGAGGGTCTAAGCAGAGGCTTGACCCTTGCGGTGGCAAGAGATTTTGGGAATAGGGTGAGGGCCGGTGAGCACCCAGTGGCGCTTCCCCATGGGTGGGGAACAGGGTCTGCCATTAGTGCGGTATGCTGGTGGCGGCTACAATATTATTATTATTTATTCAATTTATATACCACCCATCCCAGGGGCTCTGGGCGGTGAACAGTTAAAATTGATAAAAACTAAAACTAAAATCAATATACAAATAATAAAACAAATTAACAAGGTGCAGTGGTGGGGAGAACCTTCCCCACCCCAAAGGTGGGAGGCCGACATGGCACCGCCCCCTTCAATCACCAAACGCCTGGCGGAACAGCTCTGTCTTACAGGCCCGGCGGAATGATAATATGTCCCGCTGGGCCCGGGTTTCCATTGACAGAGCGTTCCACCAGGCTGGGGCCAGGACTGAAAAAGCCCTGGCCCTGGTTGAAGCGAGGCGGGCTTCCTTAGGGCCGGGGACCACAAGTAAATATTTATTAGCTGATCGGAGCGATCTCCGGGGAACGTACAGGGAGAGGCGGTCCCGAAGATATGCCGGTCCCAACCCACTCAGGGCTTTAAAGGTAAGAACCAACACTTTGAACCTGATTCGGAATTCAACTGGAAGCCAGTGCAGCTGGCGCAGGACAGGTGTGATGTGTGACTGGTAAGGTATACCAGTCAGGACCCGTGCCGCCGCATTCTGGACCAGTTGTAGTTTCCGGATCAGGCCCAGGGGTAGCCCAGCGTAGAGTGAGTTACAGTAATCTAGCCTGGAGGTGACCGTTGCATGGATCACTGTAGCCAGGTCCTGGGGCGTCAGGTAGGGGGCAAGTTGCCTGATCTGACGAAGATGGAAAAATGCAGACTTGGCAACCGCCGTGCACAATAGCACAGGCAGGTGCCTGCGGGGATCCCCAGGCACAAGGCCTTCCCTCATGCTGTATGGCTGGGGTGTTAGGTGCTTGATGGGGGGATCCCTTGCCTGGCTGGCCAGGTTGCAGCCATTCAAGGGATGGCCTACACCCGGGGCTTTGGGGCTCGCCCAGGCAGGTCAAGGCGGAGGTCCAGAGCTGACCCTGTGGCTTGACCTGTACCGCTTAGTTGGCCCTTGCCTTGTTTATGTTCATGGTCATGTTAATAAACGTCCCTTTAATTCCAAGCTTGTGTCTGTCTCTTCATTCCGGCTGGGGTTGCAATGCAGCTATCCCAGCAGCAGCATAGCTGCTTCAGCTGGGAGCCGATTGTTGCAGCCCCGCCCAGAGGAAAGGAGATAGGCTCCCTTCCCGGGAATCCAGGGCTTTGGCCGGGGGTGGAGCCATGAGCCTTTTGCAGGCAGCTCCGCTTTCCCCCGGCTGCAGTTGCAAACGCACTCAGCCCAACCACCTTTCCCTGTGCAGGACTAGCCGGCTGCTGTGGCAGAGCCAGGTAGGAATTTTTTACCCTTTTTTCCCTGATTGGCTATGGGGAAATGGGTTTTTTCGCCTATCTTGCACTAACGGCAGTGTTGAGGCATTTGAGTGGTGGTGCTGTTGGGTTATGTCCCTGGCAGGAGAGTTTTGGGAACAGGGTGCGGGCCGGTGAGCACCCAGTGGCACTTCCCCAGAGGTGGGGAACAGGGTCTGCCATTAGAGTGGTATGCTGGTGGTGGCTACCATAGCACAGGCAGGTGCCTGCAGGGATCCCCAGGCAGAAGGCCTTCCCTCATGCTGTACGGCTGTAGCATTAGGTGATTGTCAGTTCCAGGTTGTACCAGGAAGTAACATGCTCGCAACGAGGCTGGATCTGGGAATTTGCCCGCCATAAGCAGGCAAATGGTCTATTTATAAATCTACTGTTGTTGCTGTAATTATTTTATTGTGTTGATGTTATTTTGTGAGCAGAAGGGTGGTCTTAGTGATTTTGGAGCTGTGGGCAAGGGAGCCCACACCTCCACTTCCAGCCTCCCCTGCAAAGACCATGTAAGGGTCCACTCCTGCCCAGTGTGAGGCAGGTGGGAGTCAGGCTGCTGGATCCTTGGATGGAGTGAACATGAGTGGCCACTGCTGAGCAAGTTGCCCAAGCTCCAGCCTATGTACAAGTGGTGTTGGAGGGGGCTTTCCCCCCCTCTTCCCTCTCCATCAAATGGGCAGGGCCATGGGCAGTCAGACCTCCCCCAGTATGGGGACTAGGGCAACTGGCCCATTGCCCATTGGTTAAGACCACTCCTGATGAGCTACCATGAGCAGGTCTCTGCAAAAGTGGCATAAGTATTTTCTAAATAAAGCAATATGTATTGCCCTTCCATGTTTCCAAGAATAGTAGCAATCTCACACATGTATATACACCTATGGACTTCTTTCTAAAGTAGCTTTTTAAACAAAAAAGCAGTGTCAGGATTCTTATACTAGGATTTGGGGGTAATCTGTAGTCAGTCCCTGAATAGGAACAGGAAACTGGAATATGATAGTTTTATCCCATTTCTAACACAGAAGAAGCAACATTGTTCACCCACTCTTGTTACACAAACAGCTAGTCTGGGAATGCCTGAAGATGTACAATGTACATCTTTTCAGTATTCATAAATCTGCAATTTTCCAATGTTCCTGGCTAAAGGAGCACAAATCATTTAGCTGCTCAGCACTGTATGTAATAAAACACTCAAGGCATCTGGAGTTTTTTGGATCTGTCTCTTGGCATGAAGCAGTGTTGGAAGTGTTGGATTATTGTGTGCAGTTTGGAAATCAGCATGCTTTCCAGTGCAATTGGAAACCTGTAACTGCTCACGTATCCTCTGTTGGGTCCTTTGTTATACTTCAGCACCGTTGGTTTGTTTGCAGCTTCATAGAATAGTAAAAACAGGGTGCGGAGAAAAGACTTGAAGGGAGATTTTATAAGAAGAAGCAGATGATAGATCTGTGACAATGGAGCCAAGAACTGTTAGGATAGAGTATATGGAATGCCATGTGATACACTCTTCCTTATGAGTAAATTCTAGCCCACACAAAGAAATTAGATAACTTTTGATTTCCAATCAAGTATAACACATTTACATTGTAGAAGTAAAATCTGAACATGGTTTTTTTTGCTTATTGCGAACTCTTTCACTTATTCTCTCTGTAACATGCTTTAAATTAGGATCATAATACATACCATTCCATACTCTCCTCAGTGGCACTGTATTGTATTGTATGGTTTGGATTATTCTAAATCAGTCTATGCTAGAGGTGGGCATGGACTGAAAAACAGACCAAAATTTCACATGGAGTGGCCTGGTTCGGCGTTCACAAACATGTGGGTCATGTGATGCACATTTTTCACAGACGCGACAACTTTTAGGCCAGTCTGTCGGTCCGTCGGTCTGTTGGTTCATGAAACCAGACATCCCAGCTCTGAGCAATCAATTCCCTAGGCAACGTAGGGGTCGCCTGCAGACTTTCTGCTGCCTTTGGAACACACCAATCTTAGCCCTGAAAACCTCGATAGGTAGCTCTGGCTGCCAACCAGAGAGCTCCCATTATTCTCTATGAGAGTAAGCAGTGTATATAACACCCAGCCCTGAGCTGTGTTTTCACTTTCCAGCTGGTTACGAAAGGAAGAACTGCTTTTTTGGATTGTGTGAGTGGAGCAAGTTTATTGGGTTTCTTCAGGTTAGGGCTCACTCTTCTGTTTAATATTTAATATCTGTTTAATATTTTTTCATTTCAATTCTTATTTGCTTGTGGGTGGTGGGCTAGCCATGGGCTCTGTCCCAACCCAGTCTCAGAGCTGCAGTAAGGCTCTGGGTGCAAGATTATTGGGCTCCATGAGGTCTCACTTTTCTGTTTCATTTTTTTCTTTCAGTTTTTATTTGACTGTGGGATGGTGGGCTAGGGTTCTGCCCCAACCCAGTCTCGGAGCTGCAGTCAGGCTCTGGGTGCAAGCTTCTTGAGCTCCTTGAGGGCTTACTCTTCTGTCTCATTTTTTCCCCCTTTCAATTCTTATTTGATTGTGGGGTGTTGAGCTAGCCTAGGGCTCTGCCAATTGCTGCAAGCCAATGCAAGTCAATTGGTGTTTGCAGCTCCTATTCTATATACTGGAAGTTTCCTGGGAGGTGGCTGCTTTGGGGGTTTGTAACTCAGACCTCTGAAATGTAATCTTGGCCAAACTTGGAGAGTGGCTGGAGGAGAGCCTGCTGAAGACTCATAGTGAGTTTGGCATCTCTGAGTATGAAGGGGTGGTCCTAGGGCCCCCAGAAGTGATGGACCATGGACCAACAAACTGGTCCACAAACAGGGGGAGTCCATGAAAAGTTCATGGTCTGTGGTCCATGAAACATGACAGACCATGTCATGGTCTGTGGGTTTTTCCCAGTCCACGCCCATGTCTAATCTATGTACCATAGGTGAAAAGATGGTACCCTTGAACATAACACTTTCAATCTGGATTCCAACCTACTCATAACACCTAAAATCATTTAGTCACCCTGACAGATATTCTGTGCTGATCTGCCAACAAAGTAAGAGTGTCCCTCTTGATTCTTTTGGATATTTCAATGATGCTCTATACCAAGGCACCATGGTATCCTCCTGGATCACCTTGGAGGAATGGGGGGGCACTGTCTTCCACTGGCTGCAGTCTTTTTAGATTCCAAATAATATTGTTGTGCTCATGATCTGACCCATGGCATTTGTTTTATGAGCAACCTCAAGGTTTTATTCTGTCCCGTATGCTGCTTGGAAACAGCTAGAACAGTTCATCTGGGGGAAAGTATGCTGATGACAGAGAACCTTCTCTCTCTCTTCCATCTAATGGTAAACACTTAACCAGTGTAAGAAGCAGTAAAGCAGTGGTGAATAAACTGAAACTTAATCTCAACAAGATGGAAATTCTGTTGATTGGGAGTAAAGCTGTTACAGGAAGAGGTGCACAATCTGTTCTGGGTAGAATTACACACCTACTGAAAGAAAAAGTGTATCGTTTGGGGTTAGTTATTTAGGTAGGTAGGTAGGTAGAGTATTTATTAGAACCACATTTCTCCCAGAAAACTGGGTCCCAAGGTGCATAACAACAATAAAACAGCAAAGAATAAGCCATGAAAATAGCCAGCAATAACAAATTTAAAATTGCATTCAAGCGCTAGATCTTCAAAGTCAGAGTGTTAAAACACTTATCGAGATGATCCAAAGACTCTTCTAAAAAGTTCAATCTTACATCATCTCCAAAACTGTATAAGCGACATGAATCTTCTAATGTTTCCTGGGAGATTGTTCCACGGTATCAAAGCAACTACTGAAAAATCCCACAGGTCATGACTTGTACTCTTGCAGGCAAGAACAGTACCTGAACAAAGCATGATTTGGCATGATACATTTGTTTCAAATTGTTTTTTACTCCATGTAGACTGGGGAGGTTTTAGTTAATAGGCGAGAGGGGCAGCTGCCCTGGGCTCCCTAATTGGGGGCCCCAACTGCTCTCAGCCTTACCCCCATGAAGGAGGGAGGAAAAGAAGAAAGCAAGTTCACATCTGGAGCTTGGGCAGCTGGCTTCTGGTAGCAAGAGTGGCCCACTCCCACCCCGCACAGAGTGGGGACCACCCCTTGCTTGACCTTGTTTGGGTGGCAGTGGGGTAGAGGTGGCAGTGATACTGGGGCACCATCCTGGAATTTTGGCCAGGTCCCCAGAATCACTAAGACTACATGAGGATTGTACTGCTTCTACACAGACTACTTTTCCATAGTGGCCCAGTGGTATGGGTAATCAATGGTAAGGAATGATTGTCTTGAACTCCTATATGATACTATTTAAAGACCTACATTTGGTAATAGGCAACACAAGCAGCTACAGCTAAACAGTGTATTAAAAATGTGGTGTGGGGTTAGAAACCACAGGATATAAAGACATCAATGTCAGTAAAATCAAATGAAATTGCAAAGAGGTTTCAATACCACATGGGCAGATTAGCTTTGAATTATCTGCAGCTAATTTTAAAGCAGCCACTTTGAGAAGTATGTGAGGAGGGATGGTTCAGCACCTCAAGAGATAACGCTTAAAGTGATGAGTCAGCAACATCTGTTGCTTCCAAGACAATTTGGCCCAACAGTCTACATTTGATCTCCTCTGTCATACACAGGATACCTTTCTTAAAACGTAATGTTTGGATATGAAATTGGAACCTCTGTGTCTGCCTAGAAATGACTTTAAACTTTTGTATTTAGCATATCTACTGACTTTATGTGATCAATGTAGCAAGTTTTAAATGATGCATGAAATGAAGAATTCCTAGCTATCTCAAGAAGAGATCATAGTAGCTTGCAATCACAGCTCTGCAGTGATTTGTACTGCAGTGGGATTCTACATAGGTGATGAGAAGTGCCCTCCAAAAACCAAAGAAGGATGGGAAATAGTTATAAACATAAATATATTGTCTTTCCAGGAAAAACAGTCCCATTCTCCTACTTATCTCAAAGATATTCATACTAGCTGAGAACTTTGACAGCAGGATTCCTATTCCTATTCCCAGGTCAAAGTATTATGATACCTTTATGAGCTTGTATTGCTTACACACACACACACACACACACACACAGGGGGGAAAGTTTCTTCTTTGTGGCATATAGTTACTTCTTGGCAATCCAATATTCACAAGCTTAATGTTTTGTATTGGATATGAGAAAGAGCCAAATTTGAAAGCCAAAAATTATGACCTTGAATTTCAAACTAGAAATGAACTCCATACCATGTAAATAATTTCCTTCTAAATGGATTTTTCATAAAGATAGGGAAAAGGGCTGCACAAAATTCACAAAAAAAATGCACTTCTATTCTGTTCAACAGTGTGATGGTATTGCCCCCCTTCCAATATGTTTTAAGAAAGAATAGTTCTTCATCAGGAAAATAATAATAGGATGGATCACTTTTTGAGGCTGATCTTCCCTGCTTTCCTTCTTCCAAGAGCCCTGGTGAACCATGGAAAGTCAATGGAAGAATAGAAGATGCCTAAGGGGACAAAGCATACTAATGCTTTGATGCAGCAAGAAGGGGAATTAAACAAGTTGTCCCCCACCCCCACACACATACCATTGCTTGTGGTTTATACAATCCAACCCTATGAGTGAATTTTAAACAGGATCAACAATTACTGAGAGTATAATATAACTCAGTGCTATTATTGATATTATTAAAGGACATATTCTTCCAATGACCAAGAAATAATTAGTTTGGCAACTTCTTTCAATAGATTACTGTGTTCTTTTAATGGCAATGGGACAGTCTCTCTATAAGTAGCAAGCAAGGACCTACCTTGGCTCTGACCAAATTAGTGGTTTAATAAAAATGATGGTGACAACATTGCAACAACAACAAAAAGAGCCAGAATGTATCAGCATTAGAGATGGGCACAAACTGAAATACAAACCAAAGTTCATGATGATCTAGGCTGGTTCGTGGTTTGCGAACTGGCAGTTTGTCAGAGCCCATTTCTGATGAACCGCAACAAACTTTAGGCTGGTTCATTTTTTGGTTTGTCACTGCAGACAGCCTGGTGTCAATCAATCAGTTTCCTAGGCAACGAGGGATAGACTACCTGCAGACCTTCTACTGACCTGGAAGTGGCCTTCTGCTGGCCTGAAAGTGACAGTTTGCTGACCTGGATGTGACTTTTTCACAAATCAAATGAACTGGTTCGCGAACTGGGGCAGGTTCGTGAAAGTTCATGGTTCATGAAATGTGACAAACCACAAACCGCGAGGTTTGTGTTTTTTCTGGTTCGTGCCCATCTCTAATCAGCGTTTGGGATGGCTGCAGCAACACAAAATGGTGTGCAAATACTTTTGGCCATGAACAGAAGTATATGAGGTGGAAGAAACCAATCCAGTGGCAGAAAAAGGAGAGCCAGGCTGGTGTAGCAGAGAGGAAGAAAAAAGGAAAGCCCACGAGAGTGGGAAGATGGGCTTTGAAAGAAATGGAATTTCTACTCACTAAGGGAGGTCCGTATTGCCCCCCCCCCAGTCGAAATAAAAGGCAGAGACCAGGCTTTGGGTATAAAATTAGGGCCACTTTATTAAATAACATATAACACAACCTGTCATTGCGGCAAGGGATCTAACTGCGGTACAGGTCAAGCACTGGGGTCCCCTAGGACCTCCGTCTTAACCTGTCTAGGCGAGCCCCCACTGCCCCGGGGACGTTCCATCCAACGGATGGCTGGGACCCGGCAGCCAGGCAAGTGGTTTCCTTTTAAAGCTCCATCCCCCACAGCCGTGGAGCCTGGGGGTG